>NC_071256.1:24625729-24753229 GCF_023375685.1 Ictalurus furcatus | reverse complement strand
CTAGTTCACTAACTTACTTTCAATGGGCTTTATTACATTTAATTTCAAGGTAATGAATCTTAACCACTAAAACTAAAACCACTATGAGCAGTAATGGTATGCTTGTACTACTGGTTGTATAAAAAAAAATATGTAATCGATAGAGACCATGCTAATATGGCGAATAAACATTATAACAAGACATTGTTCATCCAGTTCCTTTAGAGAGAGGGAAGCAAATATGGGATTTCAATTAAAGCTTGGACAGAAATTCAAGAAATCAATTTAGCACCCAACTGCCGACTTATGATAGAATTGTAATTTTAATGAGACTTTTCGCAGACTGTTGTTGCTGACAATCTCCATACTATGCTGTGACCTCTGCAATGCCTTCAAACAATAGGTCAGTTTTTGGAAAAAGAAATTCAATGTCCCTTTGCTTTCTGTGCTCAGCTAATTGCTTTGTTCTCAGTGGACATGAGGACAAATGACTGGCAGAACCCCAGAAAGAGGATAAAGAATGTATTTATTTTACATTTGGACACAGTGTAATCAATTATTTCCACACCATTATGCGCAATGAAATGCTTCATTTCTTTCACGTCGCAACATTTATCACGCTTGACACACAGAAGAAAGGTACAGGTGGTGGAGGGTCTGTTTTATCGAAGCGCAAATGAAGGTTTCAACATCTTAAGGCCAAATGCTCTTAGGTGTGTGTGTGTGTGTGTGTGTGTGTTTACTCCATCATTTCTGGTTAGCAGCAGGAAGTTGACTTGGGGCTCTGGTTGCCTGCATTAAACTCATGATTCACAGCACTAGTCAGAGGAAGATGGACTGCCACTGTTGAATCTGGGTTATTTTTAACCTGCTTTTTCTGTAGCTTAATTTCGATTTTCTTTGGCCTTTGACTTGCTCATTTACGACTGAGGCACTGATATCGGTGTTGAAAAAAGGGCTATAAAAATAAAATTATGTTATTAGTCTCTGCAAGAAGACCAACATGGAACAGTTGCTAAATAACCATTAGATAGTCGAATTGAGATGTCAGTCAGACTGTGATCTGGTAGGCTCTGCCTTCTGTAGATACACTCTTAGACCATAAGATTATAATTGAAACACTCCCTGCTTAGGCAACACTGCTGTAAGGTTTGACCTACAGTATCTCACAAAAGTGAGTACACCCCTCACATTTTTCTAAATATTTGATTAGATCTTTTCATGTGACAACACTGAAGAAATGACACTTTGCTACAATGTAAAGTAGTGAGTGTACAGCTTGTGTAACTGTAAATTTGCTGTCCCCTCAAAATAACTCAACGCACACTTTTTAACTCAACACACTTTTGCTGGCAACAAAAGTGAGTACACCCCTAAGTGAAAATGTCCAAATTTACACTGTTATACAGTATATAATATGGCTGCAAGCCGAATATAGACCTTAAACGGAATTTGTCCATGTAAATGTGGTCAGACTTAGAGAAACTGTATTCCATAAGAGAGTGTGTAGAGAAGTATAAAGTAGCATTGGACAGGTTCACATTGCCAAGTTTCATGTGTGTTAAATGTTTGCAGTACTCTAACGCACCTGATGGAATTCAGAAACACCGTACAAGGCGGAGATGTTTCAGAAATTGATCTGATATAGTTTTACCTAATGCCAGTTAGGCTTTAGAATGGCCCATAGACATTTGCAGTTGATTGCAAATGTTTGCATCTCCCTTGGTTCCCAGGTAGAAGAAAAGGAAACTTAAGTTTAAAAGAAAACAACAACAACAACAACAAAAGAACAAAATGACATGTTTTTTATGTTGGAAAACCTATTACAACAGGTTGTCAAGCTCAAAAGTTTGTTTAACTGTTGACATGCTCTTTTGAATTTAGTAGGATTTAGCCTCATTAAAGTGTCTAATGACTTAAATCCAAGGCACACGGTGGCTTAGTGGTTAGCATGTTCGCCTCACACCTCCATTCGATTCCCTGCGGGGGTTTCCTCTGGGTACTCTGGTTTCCTCCCCAGTCCAAAGTCATGCATGGTAGGCTGATTGGCATGTCCAAAGTGTATGAATGGGTGTGTGAATGTGTGTGTGTGATTGTGCCCTGCGATGGATTGGTACCCTGTCCAGGGTGTCCCCTGCCTTGATGCTCCCTGGGATAGGCCCCAGGTTCCCTGCGACCCTGTAGGATAAGCGGTATAGAAGATGGATGGATGATTGGATGACTTAAATCCATTAAGACAGCTGTTTAAGTATTATTTAATGCATAAAAAGTCCAAACAGGCATGCAACTCTCCTTACTTTTGAGCAAACCAGAGGTAACAATGGCAAGGGAAAAACTCCCTGATGTGATCCAGAGTCAAACTGAAACCTGTCTTCTTCTAGGTGACACCAGATTGTAGGATTATAAATCATAATTCTTCCACAGTTATATACTATAAAGTCAACCAGTACTATGCTCAGAGGATGTTCAATACGAGCATCAGGGTCTTGATGCTTGATGATTGTACTCGAAGCAAGCGTGACACATGGACAAGGACTGTTTTGGAAGGTGCAATGTTTAGGCCCATGTGGTACCACAGTGGGTAACTATTAACAACTATTAATAACATCACAGAAACACTCTGTAAAACTCGTATTTAAACTGTTAAGGATGCACGCATTTGCACTCTAACACTCGGTTGTATAATTTGCAGCCAGTAATCACCATTTGGTCACAAGGTGGCGTTTTTCAGTATTTTGAGTCCATTCAGTAGTTGTATTTTACACACGCCTCTCTCTCACTCCCTCTCGAACACACACATACACACACGCGCGCGCGCGCACGCGTCCACTTACATGCATGCAAGCGAGTGTGATGCGCGTATCACAGAGTGACAATTTAATGCATTAAGCCTATTTTCTAGAAAGTCGTGCTTTTAAGCGGAAGCGCTCTGGCAGAATGCAGAAAGAGCGCAGATGTGGGAAGCTGTACGGCTCTGTGTCGAGAGTGGAGCCGGGAGAGGACGCGCACAGAACAGGTGAGCATCTGAAACTGTGTATCATGGCATGTGTGTGAGGAAGATAACTGATCACGTCCCAGTACAGACTGTACAACGAGCTGTGGTAAGTTGCAACCTAATGTTGAGGCAACTGTCAGTCTTGACTGCCTTCAGTCTGAATGCAAAATAGGGTGTACACTGTGTAAAAAGTATCGTGGACGATTTGTCCTTGTTATTATAGTCTAAACTGTGTGCATACGTCAGTAAACTGGATTATTAGCCTTACAAACACACACACACACCGATCAGCCATAATATTAAAATCACTGAGAGGTGACGTAAATAATGATAATGAGTCTTTATTACTCACATATACATTACAGCACAGTAAAATTATTTTCTTCGCATACCCCAGCATGTCAGGAAGCTGGGGTCAGAGATGATACAGCGCCCCTGGAGCAGAGAGGGTTAAGGTTTAGCTCAAGGGCCCAACAGTGGCAGCCTATTAGTGCTGGGGCTTGAACCCCCGACCTGCTGATCAGTAACCCAGAGCCTTAACTGTCAAGCCACCACTGCCCCATAATAAAAATAATTGATTATCTTGTTACAATGGCACCTGCCAAGGTGTAGGATATATTAGGCAGCAAGTCAACAGTCAGTTTGCAAAGTTGATGTGTTGGAGGCAGGAAAAATGGGCAAGCGTAAGGATCTGAGCGACTTTGACAAGGGCCACATTGTGATGGCTAGATGACTAGGTCAGAGCGTTCCTGGTATACAGTGGTTTGTACCTACCAAAAATGGTCCAAGGAAGGACAACCGGTGAAACAGTGACAGGGTCATGGGTGCCCAAGGCTCAATGATGCGCATGGGGAGAAAAGGCTAGCTCGTCTGGTCCAATCCCACAGAAGAGCTCCTGCAGCAGACATTGCTGAAAAATTCATTCTGACTATTACAGAAACATGTCAGAACACACAGTGCTTCGCAGCTTGTTGCGTATGGGACTGCAGACCAGTCAGAGTGCCCATGCTGACCCCTGTCCATGGCTGAAAGCACCTACAATGGGCACGTGAGCATCAGAACTGGACCATGGTGTAATGGAAGAAGGTGGCCTTGTCTGATGAATCACGTTTTCTTTTACATCATGTGGACGGCTGAGTGCGTGTGTGTCACTTACCTGGGGAAGAAATGGCAACAGGATGTACTATGGAAGAATTGTGCTGGATCAACATCATAGTTTCATGACAGTTTCTATTCTGTATAGTTTAGGAATTTCAGTCATTTTGTTTGTGTTTATTATTATTATTATTATTATTATTATTATTATTATTATTTTTATCCAATTAGAGCCACAGTAGAAACACACTGTAATCAAAGCTCGTCTCTCTTCCCAGGCATGAAAATCAAAAGTTTACCACAAGAAGAAGAAAATGCATAATTATGTCTGACTTTATTTTGTAAATATGTAAATAGCATGTGGTTCCATGACCAAATAAGACTTCTTTCTATAAGAAGCAACTCATAATCCATTATTTTCTATGCTGATTAAAAAGAACACCTCTATTTTATTTTAAAACAATAACTGAAAACTAAATTATAGTCTATGATCAGAAAATAGTCAAATGATCAGGATCAAAGACTTAGTGAATTATATTGTTTTCTTCTAGGGACTTTTTCAGCATGTACTAACTATTTTTTCCCTAAAAAAGATTTGGTACCACTGCCAAAGAGACTAGTTACTGGGCTAGAGACAGAGGCCAGGAAGGGGAGCATTTAATAGATTTTCATTTTATTTACTCTCTCTCTGGCCTGATTTGCAAACTGATAGCATGGCTTGTTTAAAGAGAAGCCAGCGATGAAAACACAATGTTTAAAGCTGAAAGAACAAAGTCATGTTATTCTGCCTGTGTCTGATTCAAAACAGATGTGTCTCATCCAAACATTTACATTTATTTACATTTATTAATTTAGCAGAGGCTTTTATCCAAAGCGACTTACAATTGAGGAACATGGCCATGGCACTGGTCTAAAGTGGTCATAAGAGCCACTACGACACAAAACCACTTCACACTGTCTGATTTTATAAAAAAATTAACTAATCAGTAATGGTTAAGCATTAAAAGGTAACTGTTGTCACCATTTGGTCATGATAGTTACTTATCCAGTCCTTTATAATCAAGGAATTTCGTATAACTTATTAACCTTGGTCTGGATGTTACCCATTTGAACAGAAGATATGTAATAAGTTCATCCTCTGTGTGATTGTTGGAAGCAATAATATGAATGATGTGTTTATTAAAAGTAGTTCATTTAATTAGTATAAGTATAGGTTAATTAGCTTAACAATTATAGTACACAGAATGTCAGAATGTCTCATCACACCTTAGACTTCAGTACCAGTCATTCCTTTTTTCAAATATAAATGAAGACAATAAAGAAATAAATTTAAATTTATACCATTAAACCAGGCAATTACAGCTGTATTTAAGTCAATTTATTGTAGTGTAAATCTGCCCTAAGCTCTAATTCATCATTGCAGGGAATGTTGGCCAAAAATCGACACAAACATTGTTCTGGCATCATTACTGTACACATAAAAGAAGACATTTATATTGGTCAGTACACAGTGAGTCATGACCCAACAGCACTAAGAAAATGCAATGATTTAAAGAACATAGCATAAGCCTATGAATATGTTTTTTTTAACATGACCTCATGTGTGCAGATACTCAAGAATTCATATGATAATGAACGATTTGGTGTCAACTTGGGTTAGGGTCAGGTCTGAGGCGAGCAGTCAGAGCTTTCCTGACTTCATTTGAAATGATTGCCTGGTTGGGCGGCTGTGACTCAGGTGGTAGAGCGGGTTGTCCGCTAATCGTAGGGTTGGTGGTTCGATTCCCATGTGACTGCACATGCCGAAGAGTCTTTGGGCATGACACTGAACCCCAAGTTGCTCCCAATGGTAAGCTAGCACCTTACATGGCAGCTCTGCTACCATTGGTGAGTGAGTGTGTATGTGAATGGGTGAATGAGAACGAGTGTAAAGGGCTTTGGAACCGCTAAGGTTAAAAAAGTGCAATATAAGTGCAGACCATTTGTCAGAATTCCAAGGGAAATCAAATAGTGAAGAGCAATTTCAATGTGGGGCAGTGAATTTAAATGAACACAGATTTAAATAAATAAATAAATAAATAAATAAACAAAATATCAGCTCAGAGGAAAAACTTCAGTGTTTGTGGCTCCATAGGCTCTTTAAACTGGCAACAAAACCGCCACATGGCATGGACCACCCTCACCCATCTGAGCAGAACAAGAAGATGTCTCTACTTGTCTGTCAATCATTGTTCCTTTTGATGCATAAAGTTCTCCACCTTGCAGTAGTATTAAGGTGTTCCAGCTTAGGCAGGTGTTTAGAGGGGCTGGCTTTAGGCTCCACTCATGGAAGGGAAGGGCTGGTAACCCAAGCTAATAATAAACACGTACAAACACAAGTGCAATTAAAAGCGCAAACACACACACAAATAAACCGCATAGTGAATAATGAATGATGAAATTTGATGTGAACAGGCTGGTCTCAGATGTTATTCCTCATGTCATGTTGTGGCCAGTTAACGAGACAGCATGCAAGCCTGAAGCAGTTTGTTCGCTTTGATAAGGCTCCGCGCAACAGGAGGCATAACTGTAACTGTAAATTATCTCTGAAAACTGGAGGTGGTGAGCAAAAGGGTGATTCTGTTCTAAGAGGAAAGGTAAAAGAAAATGAGGCAAACATATGTCAGCTCCGGAATAAAAAAATATTAGGAAATAAACAGGAAATAAACAGAGCTTAATAACCATTACCAAATACCTAATATATGACAAGAAGAAAACATCTATATATTTCCTACACATCTATACAGCCTTAAGATCAGGATACATTTTAAGGTGGGATATTTATTCTTTATGCTAATGTAGCAGGAAAAACTGCATGACAACTGCATCAGTTCATCCTTCAAACACACGTCTTTCTTATATTCTCTACATCACATCTTGTGCCACAATCCTTTATTATTGCTAATGTAAGTTATGGAAAAGGAAAACATGAGGGACCAGTGTAATGGAAATGGTTTGGCATCGTTGGTTATCCTTGTTCACATTGTTTGCATTCCTCTCCTCTTCCTATTATATATATATATATATATATATATATATATATATATATATATATATATATATATATATATGACACTCATAAGTCCACATACTGCAAAAAACTGTCATCTTAGCAAGTGAAAACATCTTGAATATAGTCAAATATATCTAGTGTTTCTTATTCCAAGATTACAATAAAGCAAATATAAGAACATTAAACCTATTTCTGGATATTATTGCTCATTTCAATAGTTTTGCTTCTTTCTAGAAATTAATGCTTAAAATGAGCGCTATTATCTACCAATAGAACATGATTATTTCAAGCTTGAAGTGAGTACATATGGCTTGAAATAAGTTTATTAATCTTATATTTGGTTCGTTGTAATCTACTAATAAGAAATAAATACTAGATACATTTGACTATATTCAAGGTATTTCCACTTGACATGTCTTCTTTTTTTGCAGCACAGAGGTCTTGTGTTTCTCTCTCTCTCTCTCTCTCTCTCTCTCTCTGTGTGTGTGTGTGTGTGTGTGTGTGTTCGAAGTGAATGCTGCTGTGACAAACAGCCCACTGTGCATGTGTCTCTCAGGTACTATGACTCAGGCTGCATCGACACTGCAGCTCAGTTATGTGTGTTCACACGTGTGACTTCAGCCTTTTCGGTGTTCAGGCGATGCACATCTCGTTCATGTTCATAGTCAGAAAGTTTTCCGCCTTTTGTGCTTGTTTACCACATACGGTTCTTATGAAATCAAATTAATTAAGAGATTATGGTATTTCACCCCAGACTGTGGAGTGAATGTCAGGAAAAGGGCATACTGTAACCAAGGGAACAGCTTCTTAGTGTAAGACCAGATGTAAGGTACTGTTTGTATATGCATAAAAACTAAGCAGAGACTTTTTTTTCCTTTTTTTAATTGCAGTATGTGTTATTCACACATTTCATCATGCTGCTATTTCTAAGGGTGTTTATTAACTCTAAAACACTTGCAAATTAGGACCATGGACTATTTTTACTCAACAAACCATGCTCCTCTTTAATAGAGAGGGATACTGTAATAGACAGAGGTGATGACGTGAACTGAAGTGTTGAGTGTTGAGTGAGCAGCATGGAGAATGTTTTACTCTGATAAGCAGAACGACAGAAAGAAATCAGCCTCAAGAGTAATGAGGGCATAAAATATTAGACACACACACGCAGTAAATACACCGACCAGTCATGGAATATGAATTGGACAGTGGTTGCTTCTCCTCACCCTTTTGTAATACTAATTGTGTTTGCAGTATTGTTTTTCTTTTCATACATTTTTCCCAGTGATATTGCTATAGATTAAAACAAAAAAAAAAGTGTTAATGAGAAATACATTGCAGCAACTATAGGAGGACTTGACGGACTCCAGCAGAGAAGAGGCAAAAGGCAAAGAGTCTTATTATTTGCTTTTTCCTCATCTTCTTTATATTCAGGAGCCTTTTTCTTTTGTCTCACATTTCCCAGCACGGGTTTTTAGGGAATTTTGTACAACATGGCAACACTTTCTTTTTAATACAGTTATGATGTGTCCTGTTGCTTTCTGTCACTCCTAGATTGTTCTGTATGCCATTATTAACTTCTCATTAATAGCTTGAATCCTACATAAATATACCTGCACACAACACATATACACTCAAACCACATGGTTCAGTGTCATGGTTCAATGAGGAGTCTAGCGCTTGATGTCTTTTCCTTCTTCACCCCCTTGCATTCAATTATGGAGTAGTAGCGTATGGCAGAACCAGTGCTAATTTCCTTCTTGTTTCCTTGGAGATGGATTAAGGAGAAATGTCAGTCTGTTGGTGGAATGTCCCTGGTCTACACCAATGGACTGATCTATAGAGCATACAGAACCAGAACAGAACTGCAAAATGTGGTTTATTGACTGATTGTGCCTTGCGATGTGTTGGCTCCCCATCCAGGGTGTCCCCTGCCTTGTGCCCCAAGTTCCCTGGGATAGACTCCAGGCTCCTGTGTAGGATAAGCCAGTGGTTTTCAAAGTGGGGGCCGCCAGGAGGTGCCCGGGGGGCCTCAACAATTTGGTGTGAAATATAAATTCTCACTCTCAGACAACCACACACACACACACACACACACACACAATCAATTCCTAATGTAATGTAATGTAAAGATGTAAGATGTAATTATTAATAAAAAAAGGAGATATATTCAGAAGTCTGTATTTTTAATGTGTTTTAAAGACATCTTACAAAAGGGGGGCCTCGGTCAAATGTTAATGCCATTTGAGGGGCCTTGCCCTGGAAAAGTTTAGGAACCCCTGGGATAAGCGGTTTGGAAAATGGATGGATGGAATGATAATGATAATGAGTCTTTATTAATCACATACACAGTACAGCACAGTGTATGAGATCTTGAGCCAGAAAATTGTCAATCAACACTGGCTTATGGATACTAAGCCTCCTCTTTAATTGCTGTAAAATTCCCATGTAGAAGTGCATGTGTGAAAGGGGCCATGCATGTATACATACATGCCACCAGAGTATACCTATGTATACCTATGTACTGTTAAAATGAAAGAATGCAATATTAGACATTGTTTTTATCTGTCAGCTTAACTTTCATTCAGAAATCTCATTTATATGTATTCATAATTTACAGAGTTTTCAGAAAATTGATTGAAATCACTTCATCTGTTCAGTAAAGCTCATAAACAGACTGAATTGAGCTTACTTTTTCAGGCTCTGATACTTAATTGTATAATAAAGTGGATAGATTCAGTTCTAAAGTCTGAGCAGCAGTCGTAGCTGTTCTGTAATCCTTAATATATGTATGTGACCACATCATAATAATTCTGTTTAAATCATTAAAACCATTACATATTGCCATATGCCATAGTTTGTGGATGTTTTATTGCTTAGCAACCAATGCTTACTATTAACAGACTACACTGAGTGGCGGAAAAATTGTTTACAGGAAATATTATTGATCATAAATGAAATTATTTATTGAACATTGGATTGGATTTCATCACATTGCTTTTCTTGACATTTTATGAAAATAATTAGCAAGAACACCTTCACTCATGATAAAATCACTGTAACCTATGCCTGGTCATGGCTTATTGCATTATTCGAGTTTGCTACTCCTAAGAAATATGAATTAGTTTATAAAGAAATTAAATATAATACATTATCGTTATTGTATAGTTTTTAAGTATTGTGAAGGTCTTTTGGCTCCATGGACTTACTTATTCCCCAGTTCCTCCCTCAGATGAAGACGACGTTGTGTCCATGGCAGACTCCACCATCACTGTGGATGACATTGAGGGTGAGCTGTTCAAAATCGAGAGGATACGAGATGTGCTGGTGCGGAGAGAGTCTGAGCTGAGATACATGTGAGCTCATTTTCACTCCTTTTCATAAACAAATGTAATGAATACTCACAGGCTGATTTGATACTGACCCTAGTTCATGCATTTTATTAAATATAGTCAACATTGTATTTCAGTTTCAGCATCTCTGACCTGACTCAGATGGCTCTTTTGTGATGATATTCTGCTGAAGGTGGAAAAATCCACTAGTCTCCTTCTGTACCTCATAGTGTGTACACATTCACAGAGATGAGTCATGTCTGACTTTTGAAAATAAATGACAGGTGTTCCTAGAAGCACGAAGCACGGGGGGAGGGGGAGGGGGGGAGGGTGTAGGATAGAAGAGCATTATCTGTTAAGACAGGGTGCAGAGCCACTTTAGTACATTTAGCAGCACAGTTATCTAGCAAAGTAACACTGTTAGTCAAGCCTGTCTACAGCTGAACAGCAGTACACAACCTCTCAGCCATGGCACATCACATCACGTTAAATTTACATCATATTTTATTTTCATTGAATTACATAATTCATTTTCTCTGTTTTTGGAGTAGAAGATTAGATTCAAGTGAAAGTGCCTAATAACCAACCTAAAACAGAGTAATCTATGATGTGCTTTAATGTAGAATTTAAGCAGTATTCTAGGAGTTGCAAGACACATGAAAGCATGGATTATTCAGGCCTAGTTTTTATCATTCCGGAAAAGAGCCAGTGCAGAGAAAGGAGCACTGGCAAGAATTAGGTGGTGGACACATTATACAAATTATACAGCTGAAAACCTGTTATTCCATTTGAGCTATTTGGCTATTTGTGGTATGTGGTAAGCACACACACGAAGAGTAAGGAGCTGTAATGTTCTAAATGTAGTAAAGTAACTTTTTTTCTTGCAAATGTAGTTAATTAAGTGTACAAGTATTCCATTTCCAGAATAAAAAAGCATAAATATGCCAAAATATTTTCCACCTCTGGAGTAGGATTAAAAACACTGTCATCAAGGAATGTAAACATGTATGAAACCATATGTCACACTTAATTAACCACTGGAGTGATAAAGATGTTGCCTCCATCTGTTTCAACACTTGTCTGTACATTATGAATATATATTTACTCCAGATGTGCTTGATTCCAAGTGTGATATTATCAGGTTATATTGTTCAACAAACATGATACTGTTACCATGGACACCACCGGTTTCATTCGGGAATTGCCACTCTAGCAGGCAACACTTTTTTGATGGCATTTTTTGATGCAATGTGCACCCAAGGTCTGTCGCATTCACAAGGCAGCATAAGGACAGATGCCTTCTAACATTCTTTAATTGGTTATATTTGAAGACAGCACTACACATGTCCTTGTTGAAAAAACAACTATCACAATCAAAAATTGATAATCCTATGTTTTGCTTCCAGAAGTCACTCTCCCCTGAATACTGAAACGTTCCCATGGTTACAACTGATCATTCTCACCTGTTTGTGATTTAGCCCTCATTAGTGATATGTTCCCTTCCTCTTTAAACCAAAATTTGTCTTTGGTTTAAGACCCTGTCTTGTTTATAGTTTGTCCAAGGAGATGTCTTGCCCCTTTCATGAGATATGATGCAAAATCATACATTTTTACACATAACATTTTATATATATATATATATATATATATATATATATATACACACACACACACACACACACACACACACACACACACACACACATCATTATGCGCAAATGTCAACTACAAAAGAATAATACACTTTTTATGTATGCATTTCTTTTTTTTTTGCTATATGACATTCTATAGCAACAAATAATCATTTTGCAATGCAGAGGACAGTTCAAAAACTGGGGCTGTATTGACTGTATTAATTGGATTCAGAAGGCTGAGCACAAAATGTGCTTTCAGTTCCATATGACTTAAAATGACGAGACCTACAAAATATTCCAAGTTACATGGAATTTCCAAAACTTTGGTCCAATAAAATAAATAAATAACAGATAAAACCTAAATAGTGATAATTATCTGAAATCATATCCTTAACAATAGCCCATTTTCTTACCACAGATCACAGCAATACTTTTGTGAAATTTGACATAAGTATAAAAGTGAAAGTTGGTGTATGGAGGATTGTATTTATGTATTTTGGAAAGGAATGCACTGTTTTGTTGATGCTTACACTTGTGTGGGATGTTGCTAAGGAACTCTAGCAATTATACAATTACACATTGTTTGTGTTTGTGTGTGTGTGTGTGTGTGTGTGTGTGTGTGTGTGCTTTGAATCTCATCCCTGACCCCTGAACTCAAATGACAGGCCAAATATGAGAGCTGATATGAGAGTGGGAAGATGCTCAGACTTGCACTGAGTCATCATTAAAATGAGGCCACAGAAGGTTAGAGCAATTTTCCAAATAAACCATGAGCCTCTGATCAGATCAGCTCATAGAATAATAATACCTGTCACACCAAAGCTATTGAAATGGAACATTTCCCACTGTTTTCTTGTTTGTTTTGATAGAATGAACAAGAGTTATAGACAACAATGCACATAATGGAAGTTAAGATACGAAAAATGTAAGGCATTTTTGGAGGGCTAATATATGGGCTGGCACAGTGGGGCAGCAGGTAATGTTGCTGCCTTACAGCTTCAGTATAGCTGGGTTCAACATTGAGCTTGGGTTGCTGTCTGTGTAGAGTTTTGCATGTTCTCCCTGTGTCGACAGGATCTCCGGTTTCCTCCCACCTCCAAAACACATACCAGTAGGTGGATTGGCTACTCTAAATATGTGTGAATGAGTGTGTGAATGTGAGTGCAGTACTCTGATGCACTGGCATCCCATCCAGGCTGTATTCCCACCTCACGCCCAGCGTTCCTGGGATCGGCTCTGTGTCCACTGGAACCCTGACCAGGTTAAAGCGGTTACTGATGATCAAAGAATAAAGAATATATATTACTGAAATATGTGTGCTATTATAGGGATTGATAAACAAAGAGAATCTGTATGAAGGAAAATTAATTTGTAGTGTGTATGTAATGTGTAGATTTTTTTGGTTGCTTTGAATTAATAATTACTTTTATGCCTTTGTGATGATAAGAACAAAGTTTGCTCGACAAACTGACAGATTTTCCTCGTTTTAATTCTGTAGGATTTCTAACAATGTCTCTCATTCTGTCTCCTTTTCCTTTGTATCATCTTTCTTCAGGATGGATGATATTCAGCTATGTAAAGAGATCACAAGGCTTAAAAAAGAGCTGCAGAAATTGGTATCGATCCCAGGTAGGCCCACAAAACCAACATGAATACATTAATGTACAAGTTAGGTAGCTGCTGTGTTTTTCACTGCTGCAATTAGACAAGTGTTTCAACTCATAGAGATGGGTTTATTTGTTTTACTATAATGCAATAGTAATCTCTGGAATATCTGATTAATGTGGGTCTTAGAGTAATTGTGTTTTTATCTCGTTCTGATTACTTTCTAAATCTATTTCTCATTATTGTTGCAAGGTAAATTACATAACAGGTTAGCACATATATAATAAAAAAGTTTTAAGTAATCATTTTAAATCTCCTTCTGCAATGTCTAACCAGGTAAATACAGTTCTGGAAGATCTTGATCCTTTCTCCATGCAGGGCATCTTAAACTATTATGTATAATCTTGTTTGTGCATGTGAACATCCCTCTTTGCATCACACCACAGGTTTTCAGTGGAGTTCAAACCTGGAGACCGAGCTGCTCATCGCAAAACATTTATTTTGCTGTCCTGCAACCATTTCACTGTTTATTTGTATGAGCATATGGGATTGATATCTTCTTGTATCTTGTTGAAAGATTCCACTTTGGCCAAGTCTTAAGCAGAGGCAATCAGGTTTTGGGCTAAAATGTCCTGTTTTTAAAATTAATTTACAATGTCATCAATCTTATCACGAGCCCTAGACCAATTGGCTTAAAACATCCCCGGAGCATCAGTGAATACAGTGGGCATCAGGTGCGTCCTCTTTTTTAAAATGTATTTATGGTGCTTATGGTCAAATATTTTTCTCATTTGACTGCAACACGCAATTCCAATTGTAATTCCAGTGATGTTTAGAATCAAACTGAATCAATAGAATGAATAAAATTGAGACACTGCATTTTGAAGGTTTCTCTCCAGAAGCTTGTTCATGCAATCCTTTCAAACTACTTGTTGTTATGTAAGTGGTGTCTAACAGTTGAAAAAACCATAGCAGTTTGCTCATTGGTTGAATTCCTGGCAAGTTTCCAACTGTTCCAGACATGTGAAATGTTTTATTTATAGCCCTTAATTTTGCCTTCCTATATATTTTCTGTTATTCTACTAGGAAGAAAATAGAGCAATAAACTCAGCTACAGACAAAATATGCTAATGGAATGTAAGTCTTCCATAGCAAGCCAAGAATTTGAGATATAATCCCAATTAAGTCAATTTCCATAATTCATAATGCTAAAAATGTTCTTTATGTAATTTAAAGTTTTTCATTACTATTTCAGTACTGTGCAATAGTCTTAGGCACATGCAAAGAAATGCTGTAGAGCAAAGATGTCTTCCAAAAATAATGAAATTAAATGTTTCTGCATAAAAAAAAAATATATTTTAAACAGCAGTAAATAGTAATAAATGAAACAAACCTGATATATGGTGTGACAACCATTTGCTTTAAAAAATGTATTAGTAGGCTCAGGTACAGTACAATGTGTGTAGTTTTATAAGGAAATGAGCTGTAAGTGTTACTGAGCATCTTGCAGAACCAGCCACAGTTCTTCTGGAGACTTTGACTGTCGCACTTGCTTCTTAATTTTGCAGCAAAACCCAGCAGCCTTCATTATATCTTTGTCTGAAAAGTGGTCTCTTACATAACATAATATCTTTACTGACATATAAACATTTTTCTGTAACATTTAATTTTGTGATAGAAAACTAATGTTTGGGAATCTAAACTGTTTTTTCTACTGACTCGATAATGTAGAAGTCATAAAATAAAAATCTATAACAAAGTTTGTGCTACAAAAAAATAGGGTGCCTAACACGTTTGAACAGTACTGTATTTTGGTAATGAATTACAGTCAGATTATTTGTTTTGTAGATGATGTATATTCATAAGAAATAATAAAAAAAGGTTTTTATTTACAAAAAAAAAAGTGGCCGACTGTAAACGTGATTGTAAGCCTGATATTTGCTTAATAATCTGTGTATGTGGTATGATTTGCAGAGAAAATCAGAACAACTGAATTCCATAACCTATAGATGCAATAATACTTATGCATATTTCTGTGTGGTAATGTTTACTTAAACCATTCCATGAATCATTATAAACAAGCTCCAATTTGAGTAACGTTAAAAACAATGAAAATCCAAATAGTTGATGCTATGAATTTAAAAAGCAAATAGCTTTGTAATGCAAAACTCCTCCAAAATACTATACGATCAAACCTTATTCATTAACTGATTTATGGTTTCCTAGATAAAGACAAGTCCAGTGAAGACCGGCAGCGTGAGGAGGAGCTTTTGCAGCAGATCCATAAGCTGGTAGAGACTCGGGACTTTCTGGTGGATGATGTGGAGTTTGAGAGACTGAGGTTGGTGCTTTTATAACTGAGCTTGTTTGTGTCAGCACAAACAAGCAGTTGAGGCCAGTCCAGTTGTCTACACCTTTAGATAGCATGTATGCCTGACTTTCAGGTTAAAAGTTGAATGGGGAGATGTGCCTGAGGCACGGTCTGTGACATTTATGCCCTCTGTGCCATTGCAAGCCAGTTGCTGTCCAGTCAGTCGTAATAAGACGTACCTGTTTACATTTAGATCCCACTCACATACACATTCCTTTCTCATGTCTTCACTTCAAGTGCTGAGAGTCTTACTGTGGCCCTGGGTCAGGAGAAGTACAGTGCATCCAAAAAGTATTCACAGCGCTTCAATTTTTTCCACATTTTGTTATGTTACAGCCTTATTCCAAAATGGATTAAATTCATAATTTTCCTCAAAATTCTACAAACAATACCCCATAATGACAATGTGAAAGACGTTTGTTTGAAATCTTTGCAAATTTATTAAAAATACAAAAACAAAAAAAAGCACATTTACATAAGTATTCACAGCCTTTGCTCAATACTTTGTTGAAGCACCTTTGGCACCAATTACAGTCTCAAGTCTTTTTGAGAATGATGCTACAAGCTTGGCACACCTATTTTTGGGCAGTTTCTCCCATTCTCCTTTGCAGGACCTCTCAAGCTCCATCAGGTTGGATGGGGAGCGTCGGTTCACAGCCATTTTCAGATCTCTCCAGAGATGTTCAATCGGATTCAAGACTGGGCTCTGGCTGGGCCACTCAAGGACATTCACAGAGTTGTCCTGTAGCCACTCCTTTGTTATCTTGGCTGTGTGCTTAGGGTCGTTGCCCTGTTGGAAGATGAACCTTCGCCCCAGTCTGAGGTCCAGAGCGCTCTGGAGCAGGTTTTCATCAAGGATGTCTCTGTACATCATCTTTCCCTCGATCCTGACTAGTCTCCCAGTTCCTGCCACTGAAAAAAAAAACCACAGCATGATGCTGCCACCACCATGCTTCACTGTAGGGATGGTATTGGCCAGGTAATGAGTGGTGCCTGGTTTCCACCAGACATGACGCTTGCCATTCAGGCCAAAGAGTTCAATATTTGTTTCAGCAGACTAAAGAATTTTGTTTCTCATGGTCTGAGAGTTCTTCAGGTGCCTTTTGGCAAACTCCAGGCGAGCTGTGGCTTCCATCTGGCCACTCTACCATACAGGCCTTGTTGGTGGAGTGCTACAGAGATGGTTGTTCTTCTGGAAGGTTCTCCTCTCTCCACAGAGACACGCTGGAGCTCTGTCAGAGTGACCATCGGGTTTTTGCTTACCTCCCTGACTAAGGCCCTTCTCCCCCAATCGCTCAGTTTGGCCGGGCGGCCAGCTCTAGGAAGAGTCCTGGTGGTTCCAGACTTCTTCCAATTACAGATGATGGAGGTCACTGTGCACATTGGGACCTTCAATGCTGCAGGAATGTTTCTGTACCCTTCCCCAGATCTGTGCCTCGATACAATCCTGTCTCGGAGGTCTACAGACAGTTTCTTGGACTTCATGGCTTGGTTTGTGCTCTGACATACATTGTTAACTGTGGGACCTTATATAGACAGGTGTGTGCCTTTCCAAATCATGTCCAATCAACTGAATTCACCACAGGTGGACTCCAATCAAGTTGTAGAAACATCTCAAGGATGATCAGTGGAAACAGGATACACCTGAGCTCAATTTTGAGTGTCATGGCAAAGGCTGTGAATACTTATGTACATGTGCTTTTTTTGTTTTTTATTTTTAATAAATTTGCAAAGATTTCAAACAAACTTCTTTCATGTTGTCATTATGGGGTATTGTTTGTAGAATTGTGAAGTGCTGTGAATACTTTTTGGATGCACTGTAACATTGTTTTATAGATGAAAAAGGTGAAGGAGAGGTATGTGAGGCAAGGCAAAGTGGACAGGGAGACACAGAATGAAAGAAATAGAGATATTTGCTGGGATAAAACTGTCACTTTCTGTCAGTAGGGCTTCAATCAAGCAATTGAACAATATTTCATTGCATGATGAGCAACTGCATAATGGGATGCCTGACTGTTTTTTGGTCTGCGAAAAAACACCCATAATATTATACAATCCACTAATTTGATTCGTCAACCAACATTTTAAGAGTGCTTATATTTAGTATGACTGTACTGGGGCATTTCAATGTTTGTGGACATTCATAAACAGTCCACCTCTCTGTGTTCACTACATAAAATTCCACTTCCTAGTTTGAAACTGTTGCTGCAGTATGTTGGCGACATCATCAGCGGACATGACAAACCGTACATTTTTCATGAATATAGCTTTTGACTTAAATAATGAAAACTCATCAGGTGAGGAAGAAAAGGAAGAAGGGAAGCCAATTTCCACTGGAAACAGATATACAACTCAATATCAGCTAGATAATAAACAAATCAAAAATAAACAAAACATTTGGCCACACTGTCTCTGAAATGGCAGTTACTTGATATTTATTTCTTGCTCAGAATTGTGCTGTTATACTGAATATTGGCTCGACTATGATTACTTACAGTACTCACCCTACGGCACTCACCGTAACATCAGAATAATAGAATAAGATTTAGTATAACCACATTCTTGCTCGTGTGATATTGCTTAATTATCAGATTACTAGTGTTAAATGTGAGAATATTCATTGCCTTAATTAGTAAAATAGATTGCATAAAGCAAATATGCAAGCAACTGATTAAAGCTGAGTTGAGTTAATATAACTCAGTTGTGCATAATTTGCATGTTCAGAAAAAGTCATGTTTTGATGAAAAATACACCATTTCTAGAGACATTTACCATGATGGGTCCGAAGTGCTTGTTTTTGAATTACTAAGGTTTGGATTAAACCTATTATTATGAGAGGTCAATAATAAATATGTATAATCACTGTGATTATAGTGGGTTGTGATTTCCATCATTCCAAAACATTTAGAAAATCATGACTATGGTTCAAAACCTCTGGGAGGCCCCAGATCTCACTTTAAGAGCCATGGGCATTTTCTGATAAGGTTTTTGCTAACAACATATTTTTGCACACAAGTCCAACCCATAAACCATGTAGGGTTCTGTGTTGTACTATCTAGCCAACATAGCTAACAAGAGCAACATCTGACACTGTCATTTATAGTTTCTGTGTACTGTATATGGGCAGTGGTGGCTCAGTGGTTAAAGGCTCTGGGTTACTGGTCAGAAAGTCAGGAGTTCAAGCCCCAACACTGACAAGCTACCACTATTGGGCCCTTGATCAGGCCCTTAACCCTCAATTGCTCAGATGTGTAAATGAGATAAATGTAAGTCGCTCTGGATAAAGGTGTCTGCTGAAAATGTCGTAAATGTACAGTATATTTAGGCTATTTTCTGTTAAGAAAAGAAAAAGTAAACCAGTATGAGGTGATTTCTGGTACAAAGGGTTTGATCATTTCTGAAATGTCACAGAAACATTTTCATAAAAAGAGAATAAAATGCAGCAGACTGACTGAAAGTGAGCCTCCAGAAGAAAAGAGCAACAGCCCAGGGTGGGTTAAAATTGCCAGTGTCAGTTCAGCAAATCTCCTCTTATGCAGGCCAAAATTTAATTTCTGTTTTGTCACAACTGGAAATTCACAGTGCCACTTATTCAAAGCCTTGATGCATCTGGGGACGAGCATATCACCCATAAATTAAACTTCTACCGGCACTTGATAATGTTTCCATCTGCCTACAGTTAATTGAAAGAGATCACCAGGACCAGTGGAGCCACATGACTAGATGTCAGTTGGCTATATTAACTAGACTAATAGTAGATCATTTTGCTTGCCAGCAATAAAGGTCCTACCTGCCTGATTTATAGTTTCTTCTTTGTACATAGACTACACAGCCTATTTATGACCAACTGCCATCCAGAATCTACAGTGTATAGTATGTTATGTTTAGGGCAGTAGTCAAGACCACCACTGGTCAAGTACAACATACGTCCAAGACCAGGACTAGCCAAGATTGGGTTTTAATGGGGTCGAGGCCAAGTCAAAATCGAGTCCAAATAAAGGCAAGACCTAAAAACATCAGCTTTTTCTTCGACTAATTGGCTTCATTTGTGTATTGCACCAGTGATTAAGCATGTTTTCTAGATGAAGGCATTACTTCTTGTCAAAATTTTGTGCACGAAAACAGAAAAGACAACACAAAGGTTTTGTTTTTGTTTTTTTTTTCAAACCAACTATATTTAGCAATAACAATCCTCAAGACCAAGACAAGTCCAAGTACAAATGCCAATAAGTTTGAAGCAAGTCCAAGTCAATACAGAAAACATCTTGAGACCGGACTCGAGTCCTACAGCCTTAGTTATGTTACAAATGTTTTCCTCCATCTCTTCTAATGAATAGTATTTTCCTCAGATTTCTCATTATAATTTGTTAAAATGCAGGAACAAATTATCATAATTTGCAGGAACAAATTATATTATAATTTAAATGACATTATACCCAAATTGTCATGTCATGGCAAACTAGCGGTTATTTCCCAGAATGCACTGCAAACTACAAACACGGCCGATGACTACAACTCCCAGTGTAACACAGAGACTAATGTCTCTGTGTTATCCTGAGGACTAATCTGACACACCTGTTCCTAATCACAATCACACCACACTATATAAGGTACTGTTCAGGCACTATGGTTTTGTGAAGTAATACGCTCAGTTGCCATAGTCTCTGTCATTTTCCAAGCCTTGCTATTGTGTTGTTTTTCTGGTTATGAGTCTGTTTTTGTCCTTGACCTTGATTTCTGCATTACCTGCTCTAGCCTGTTTACCTGATCGCCTGACAGCTGCCTGTCTTTGTTTTTGTTGTTTATTCCTTGCCCTCTGGATTATATGCTCTTCAGTAAAGCTCTTAACTGCGATTGCATCTGTCCACAACCTCCATGACGTGACACAAATATCAAAGGAAAGGTTTTAGCTATGACTTGTAGACATGTTTTCTTTCACAAACATTTGAATGAAATTTCAGTTTTCCATGCTGCGAGACCTGGTGTAATGAGCAACTGATGCTGGAATTTTGCTGAAGGGAAGCATTCTGGGTTACAAAAAACAAAGAGTCTAAATCCTCAACCTGTGACAGCTGACAGTTGGACTGGGAAAACAAACTTTTTTTTTTTTTTTTACTACAAAATTAAACTGCCCATCATTAACTTGGTGGAACCATTATGGAATTACGGTTAACACTCGTATCATATGGCGAGTGTTATCATGGTGAAAGGGTGAGTGCTTCTCTGTTGCACCACTCAGGAGCCTGCCTTGTAGCGTTTAATCCAAACCACACCCAAAAGCAGTGGTTTATGCCCAACTGACAGGCTACTGAAGTGTGACTTGTGATCTTGGGCCCTATATACATCCCCTTGATATGTTACAGTGAGTTGTTTAGCACAGCCACTTAGTTTTACAGTACTAACTGTCAAAGGATGCTGTTATGCTGAAAACCAGAAGGATATGAAACCCACAAATTAAACTGGAAAGCAAATTAGCTGTTTGCTCTTTTCTCCTGTCAATAAAAGCCACTGAGTGACATGGCTGTCAGCTAGTAAAGAGCTGGGTGGCACAGAGGAAAAGAGAGAGGAGCTGATTCTTTCAATCATTTAAACCTCTCCTGTCAGCTGGAAGGGAAGCACAAATGATTGCTTTGGACTTGAGTATAATTTACATATGTGAATACATGCAGGAGATAATTGTGTCTTCAGCTTCAAAATGATTTGTATTTGTTTACCTCCTTCTTCTGCCCTCTTGCAATTTGTGCACATTTGTGCATTTGTTATCAAGCCAGCTTGCTTTATTCACGCACATAATTCTGCCTCCGCTCAGGGAGCAAGAAGAGGACAAAGAGATGGCTGAGTTCTTACGGGCAAAATTTCCTGCAAGCACTACCAAGAAAAGTACGTATATGAGTATAATAAAAATGCTTTGTGTTCACAATGCAGAAATGAACACATGTCTTTTTAATGCTTTAACTCCAGCTTGCTCTATTATTATTATTATTATTATTATTATTATTTAACTCTATTTTTGCTAAGTTGCTTAAGCAGCATATAGGAAACAACAGCCTCCTCTGAAACCCCTTGAGCCTTATTTAATAACTAATATCATAAAAATGCCACATTTTACATATATTCCATATATTCAAATATTAAGTGTAATTTTTCAAAGCAAACCACTGAAAATATATTGAATAAAACTATTTGTACAGATGGGTAACAAAAAGGCAGCACACCCTGGTGTAGATTCTACAAATTTTTGAAACAGTACTGGAGAGAACACCATTATTCAAGAGATATTTCCTCAGCTGGTGTTTTGATGATGGTGGTAGAGAGCACTATCTAACACTTTGGTCCAATATCTCCCATAGCGTTCAATTAGGTTGAAATCTGGTGACAGTGAGAGCCAAAGCATATGATTTACATCACTTTCATCATGATCAAACCATTTAATGATCCCTTTTGCCCTGTTGATGGAGATATTATCATCCTAGAAGAGAGCTCTCCCATCAGAATAGAAATGTTTCATCATAGGACAAAAATGATCAGTCAGAATAACTTTGTATTGCTTTGCAGTGATGCTTCCTTCCTTTAATTTGTTACCTTGTTTATTAGTATTAATAATGGCTAGGGCGCGGGTCACTACTCCTTTGCCCACAGGGGTGAAATTAATAGAGTAACATTTATTCATTTAACAGACGCTATTTTCTTTTAACATTTAAAAGCAGTGTACACAGCTGCATATGGCAATTTATAGAAACAAATTGAAGATCAAACAATCTTACCATTTAACAGTATAACCACAATGTTGCTTTTTTATGCTATTTTTGTCACACAATTATAAAATGATAGAACCTAGAATGTAAATATATGACTATCAAAGGTTTCTTTTATAGGTGAATAGCTTTCTAAAGGTTTTTTTTTTTATCCCAAACATAGAGAAGATCCTTATTCACTATGCTTATGCTTATACTGAGTGTATAATATTCTCTGTCTCTCTCTCTCTCTCTCTCTCTCTCTCTCTCTCTCTCTCTCTCTCTTTCACTCTCTCTCTCAATCAGTTTCCACTCAGAAGAGAAGAATGACCTCTAGGGCCCAGGTCTCTTCTCCAAAAGTGACAAAGGCTGGCCTTACCCTTCTTAAAGAATGCTGCGGTTTTACCTGTTCTGTCATGTAGAAAAGAGATGATGAGTGACAACACGAATGAGAGAAGAAGTGAGATAAAATAAAAATAAAAAAGATGGTGAAAAGTCCAACAAAAGTGCAGAAGCAGAAGAATTGATCTGTAGGCAAGATGCTTTTTAAACAACAGTATATTTTATGAGGTATTGAGGATTAGTCTCATTATTGATGTACAAATTGTGGAAATTCTTTTTAAAATCAACAATGAGATAAACATTATGCAATGTGATTCAAGTGAATTTATTGTAATTATGCAGCAGTGTGTGTCTGTCTTTCTGTTGGTAAGAAGTGTACAAAGGTCAATTTAAACCCTTCGCTAATCAATAGTTTCAATTAACAGTATTTTCCCTTGTTGTCTGTCCTTGTGAAAATGGGGGGAAAAAAAGGTAGCTTTGAGTTGCATCAGCTTTTAACTTCACTATATTATGTTTGGCAGTGCAAGCTTGGTGTGTTTGCAATGTTCTGACTCTGAATACAGCTCTATTTTAACTCCGCTTGAACCACTGTCATGTCCTTGTGCCTGAGAGAGTGAGAGAGAGTGAGAGAGAGAGAAGAGAAGAGAAGAGAAGAGAATGAGTAACAAGAAAGAGATTACAGTACAAACTAACCAAGTAGAATCAAAAGAAATGGATGCATGGACTATACACTGAGGGTATATAAGCAGAATCAAGAACGAAAGTTAAAACAGATTTGAACATAATTGTGTGCTACAATTATGCAACATAATTATGTACTACAATGCTTCAATGTTTTTCTGATCTGAAGCATCACTATGCTAAAAACTGGAGGTCAGTTATCACACATGCTGTTGTTTATAATTGATTCTAATAGGCTGCACAATCCATATTGTGAATAAAATATTTTGTATAGACGTAAAAAAAAAAAAAAAAAAACCCTGCTGAATTAAATATATTAAACCTCTGCTTTGCCAGCGGCTGTGAAGTCCCACCTATTTTCATGGCTTCTTTTAAGTGTATTGTGCTCTTTTTCATCTCTAACTCTGTTAACTACTGAATGTGAAGACAGCAACTAGCGTTTGGTTTGTATCAAAGAAGATTTGCTTGTCTTTATCTCAGCAGTTTGTAAAGTTTGATGTTTTTCGTGGTCATGTAAGTGTCACTAAATGAAATTTTTCAGTAAAGAAACTGAACGCACATTTTAGTGTCCTGTAGTTTTGTATTGTGCCATAAGTTACAGGGATTTTTTTGAATTAATCTGTATAATGACCAAACAATAATTAAGGCAATAAATTAGGAATTAAACATGACAGTTCTCCCCGTGCTGCGGGGGTTTCCTTCAGGTACTCCGGTTTGCTCCCCCAGTTCAAAGACATGCATGGTAGGCTGATTGGCATGTCCAAAGTGTCCATAGTGTATGAATGGGTGTGTGAATGTGTATGTGATTGTGCGCTGAGATGGATTGGCACCCCATCCAGGGTGTACTCCGCCTTGTGCCCCATGCTCCTTGGTATAGGCTCCAGAGTCCCCACGACCCTGTCGGATAAGCGGTATAGAAGATGGAATGGATAAAACATGACAGGTTGTGCTGTTCTAGGAGAATAACGGTAACACTTTACAATAACAGTACATAAATAATCATTCACTAATGCCTGAATTAATACTTACTTACTTAAATGATGAGTTAAGGCATGCACTAATCATAAACTAATGAAGAGCTAACCTTATCTACGAAATCAATAACTTATGAATTCATTCGGGAATAACGACCACCTTGAGTACATACTAGTACATGTTTGTTAATTAATGTGTTAACTAACATGAAGGGGTAAATTTACACTGATCCTCCTTATTGAACATAGAAAGACGCCCTAATAATAAACACCAATCATTTCATCTCAACACGTTTTGCATCATTCTCCATCCATTTAGGGCTATTGTCTGTTAGCACTTAAAACCAGTGTTCTATAAGATTATTAAAATTATAGAAATAGCGATTTATCCACATGGCCGATCAGAATAAAAAAATCCAGGCATTACGATATAATTAGTAGTAATGTGCTAATTTGTAATAATTAGTAGAATAATTAGTACAATAAATAATTCACTCACAGTAGAATCAAACTAAAACGTAAGGGAGAAAATTGACAATTTGTGATCAGTATCACATTTTTCTTTTGATGAGACTCCACCTGGTAAATCCCTAGTAGTTACATTGTGTCACTGGGAATGAACGGCATATAACCTATTCCCGAAGAGAAGATAAAGTATGCAGCAACTTTTAGACCATGTCCTCATGACTGAACTGCTTTGGATGAATGGGCAAACTTGCTGTTTCTTGCACCTTTCAGCATTCTGCTCTGAGCCACTGCACTGCGCAGCAGGATGACTCATACCCAGACTGGGGAGGTTCATTGAGATGCATGAAGGAAAGTCTGCAACGTCTTAAAAAGGTAACTGTTGGTATAATTATGTTTCAATAATTAAACATAATTATACCAACAGTTATTTGAAGGTCAAAGTTGTACACTGTGTAGAATCTCATCTAAGAAAATGGAAAAACTCAATCTATAATATATTTTACTATACTATAATATTTTTTTCACTCAAGTTCCGTTATTTCTTTGTGTGTACCAGAAAGAAGAAAATGAAAAGAAATTTTAAAAAATAATTAAAAGTTCAATCAAGAATGCTTGAGAGTTTTGTGGTTTTCGCCTTTCGATAAACCATTAAAGGGTCTATATAGAAATCTGCAAAAGAGTGTTTCCCCATTGGAGAGCCCCTTTAGGAATGTAGAACCCATAACTATCCATTCATTCGTTCATTCATTTTCAGTAGCCGCTTTAATCTGGTTAGTATCACAATGGGCACCATGAACATCCACTTTCACACCTAAGGCAAATTTAGCATAGCCAAACCACCTACCAGCATATTTTTGGGATGTAGGAGGAATCCAGAGGTAACCCTCACGGAGATGGAACAACCCACAAAGAGAGTAACCCAAGCTCAGAATCAAACCCAGGACCCTGGAGCAATGAGGTGGCAACACCATTATGCAAATACTCCTGAAGAGTGCATGTTCTAAAGCTTATCTACTGAGGGTTAATGTCTCAACATTGTGCAGTGTAATAATGTCATGTCTGTTAACATTGCAGCTGACGTGCAAGAAGGATTTAACTGCATCTTACTTTCAGCTTTAGAGCTTATAGTTCTTACCCTTAATCAGACCTCATAAACCTAGAATTACACACTATGTATATCCTGGACGTTAGTGAACATGTATGTAACATCAGTGTAATGTGCATATACTGTATGAGGTCATATTCTTATTTGAATTTCTTAGATTGTCAGGGTTACAGCAAATTGCACATGAATCACAGAAGGCATCATTAGTGCCATTGTATTTCATTTGCAGTGCCATTACAGATAATCAGTAATCTTGACTGCAGTAACAAGGACCTATCAGCACCTGAGGGGGGGCAACTAAAGTGTTTCAAATGAGTCTCACAGAAAGTGTGTATGAATTTGTTACACGTTGTGCAGGTATTTTGCAAAATAGAGGCAAAATTACGAGAGTTTATATGTGTGGTTGGGGGAGAATTTAACAGCTGAGGGATTTGTGCAGCCAATCAAGAAAGTGTCCATAGAGACACATGGCATGGACCAAGGAAATGCATGGTGGATTTCCTGACATGTATCATGCTTTTGAGTATGTTCCCTATAGCAACATGTCACACATAAATGACTTCTGATGTAAGGCTAAGGCAGATAATTACTATAATAAGGAAAAAAGTCAGCAGCTGAGTGGCACTCGTTCCAGTGAGTGCAGCTTGCTTAACGCATCACACTGCTACAGGTCACGCCATCTAAGCAAACACATTCAGTGCAAGGACAAGATGTCTTGTGATTTGTTGATTGATTGCCTGTGGAGGCTTGGCTACTGATTCTATAAATTCTACCAAACTTTACATTTTTATAGGAACAACTTTGCTCATTCATGCAATTATTTAATCATGCTGCAGCAGCACAATGCATAAAATCATGCAGATATAAGTCAAACATGTCATGTTCACATCAAACAATTGAATGGCAAAAACCTGTTGTCTCGCTGATTTTGGCCATGGCATGTTTGTTGGTTTGAGTATCTCAATATTGCTCCTCTCTCAGAATTTCACACGCAACAGTCTACTATATAAGCCTGAGGCTACAGTTGACACAGGCTTACTGAAACTGAACATTGGCTGGTCTTTTTCTAATATTCAACTGCCCAGTTTTGCTTAGCCTGTGCCCACTGTAATCTCCAATTTCTGTTCGTCGCTGACTTTTAGCGCAACCTGATGTGGTCTTCTGCTGTTTTAGCCCATCTACCTCAAGGTTCAATGTGATGTGTGTACAGGGATGCTTTTCTGCATAATACTAGTAAAGATTTGAGTTACCATAGCCTTCTTGTCAGCTCAAACCAGTCTAGCCATTCTCCACTGACCTCTCTCATTAATGAAGCATTTCTGCTCTCAAAATGGCCACTCAATGGATGTTATTTTTGTTTGTTTGTTTGTTTCTGCACCATTCTGTGTAAACTCTAGACACTATAGTTTGTGAAAGTCCCAGGAAAACAGCAGTTGCACTGCTGCCACATGATTGACTGATTGGGTAATTGTGTGAAAGAGCATGTGTAAAGATGTTCCTATTGAAGTAGCTGGTAAGTTTCTAAATGCTTTGAACATTTTTTTTCATCAATAATATTGACATTAATAATGTTTTAATGAATTCAAACGGACGATGCAATAGTTGTGAAATTTAAGATGATCCTTTGAACTTATTGCTTCCCCCAAAATAAACTGTTCCACTCCTGCTCAATCTGTTCTGTTTGTCACAGCACTACATCATGGCTAATCTTCAGCTCCCTGTGTGTTTTATTTTTCTCATTATAAAAGCAAACCTGGATATGAGAAAGATGCTATTTAAATGTAGTGTGTGCAAATAATGAATTATATCAGTGATGCATTCAGTCTTATTGTCATCATAGCTGCCTAAAACACACTTCTTAGCAATCTGTATGTAACATCTGTATGGATCTGTAACATCAAGAGAATCAGATCGTATCTCACTGATCATGCCACACAGCTATTAGTCCAAGCTCTTGTATATCAAAACTGGACTACTGCAATGCAGTACTCCCGGGCCTCCCAGCCTGCTCCATCAAACCCCTTCAGATGATTCAGCATGCCTTGTTTACAACCAGCACAAAAGGACCCATGTCACACCCTTCTTCTTCTCCCTACACTGGCTTCTTGTAGCCGCCCGCATCAAATTCAAGACCTTGATGCTCACGTACAAGACCTTGTCTGGAACAGCACCCCATACCTCAACATTCTCCTTGAGGTTTATGTTCCCTCCCGCAACCTGCGATCGGTTAACGACCGGCGACTGGTAGAACCTTCAAACTGACTGTCCTTCAATAGTGGAATGAACTTCCAACCTTAATCTGGACAGCAGAATCTGTCAATATCTTCAAAAAACCGCTAAAGACCCACTTCTGTGAACACTTAACTAACCCCTAACTTGTCCCAACTCAAATCAATTAAAAATCTACACTACTTGTATTGTTCTCTGCTTGATGTATCGCTTTACATATATCTCCTCACTAGTAAGTTGCTTTGGATAAAAGTGTCTGCTAAATGAATAAATGTGATGTAAATGTAAATGTATGTTATCTCTCAGAGGATATCACCAAAATGCAACTGGCTGCACTCACATTAATTGGTTGAATGGCATGTTACTCGCACATAATTCTATTCCCTGTTGTACTGTTGTGAGCAGTTAGGTGGCAGGAATGGTAGGAAAATGTGAAAATGTGGAATATGAAATATTATATATAAAACAGTATATATACTACAAGTATCATGGTGAAGAGTTGACTAAAATTGCGTTGTACTAACTTTGCTATTACCTCTGATGTGCCTGAATTTTGTGTAGAATCTTCAAATGAACTTATCTAGCTTTATTGAGGGTACATATATTGTAGGGTAGAATAGAAGCCAGGCTTTAAAAAAAAAACAAAACAACATAATAATAATAATAATAATAATAATAATAATAATGTTCGTGATTAACACATTCTGAAAGAATTTCCACTGGGTATAATAAACAAAGGAAATAAGTGTGACTGCATTTGATGGAGCGTCTCCTTTAAAAGATGACGTAAATTGTCTGAGTTTCCAGTTCGCCGGGTAAACCTCCCTTCAGAAAGAGGAGTGTTTGTTTGTTTGGTTTTTTTCGGTGTCGTCAGGTATCCTTCAGAAATACTAATTGGACAGATAAGATGGAGTTTTTAACAGGAAACCCTTTTTGTACACCCGTAGGCCAGCGAATAGGTGAGTGAAACACTTAAAAAAAAAAAAAAAAAAACACTGGACCCGCCGGTTAGCGAGTCTGATGCATTTAATATTAGCCCATTAGCACGTAACACAGACCTTTTCTTTAAGCTTAAGCTTATTGCGTTTTCGGAACATTATAAATATATCTTATCTCTAGTTGGAATAAGGACAGGTTTACAACTAGCTAAAACGAACCGTATTACGAATTGAATAAAACTTGACAGCAAATGCATGGATTAAGCCCAGACTGACACCGCATTAGTCCAATCACACATAGGAGGCGGGTTTAAATCCCGCACGTCTGTTTCTGGTTCGTTATGAATATGCTTTGCTATAGCTGTCAAAATAGCGTTGGATTTGTGTGTTTATGTATTTAGCCTACTGCCAAATATATTATTAGGGTGCTTTTGTCTTAATTTGCCTATAAAATGTCTGATTAAAGACACAAAAGGTTGTTTTAAATCGTTCATTTGTTACCCTGCACACTCATAACGATTAGTTTTAATAATAATAATAATAATAATAATAACAAAAATAAAAGTAAGACAGTGGATGTTATGACACAAAGTTGTTATTCAAAGCGGCTAAATTCTGCACCATATATGAAAAAGTCCAAGAATTACAACAATCTAATCAAGTTTTACACACCCCTCTCCTACATTCCAGCACCAACCCCTCCCTTTCAGTTGATCTATTAATTTGCCTGAATAAACCAGTGTGCCCAGGCAGCTGACGGTAGCACTGAGTGTGCCAAACCTAATGAACAAAGAATGAATTTAAGGAACACAACAGGGACTTGGCACAAACTGAAATCCTAGTTCAGTATGAGCAACCTGAATAGCAAAAGTTAAGCTTTTTGTTTTGGAATTGGTTGCCCTACCCAGATCCCTGAACCAATATGAAACAAGAGTGTAATCAAAAGGGCAGTAAATGACAGGCTGTGACCAAAGCACTGACAAAGCACTGTGTATCATAGAATCCTTCTGAATTACACCCTCTCATCAATATCATTAAGCAAACACTCAAATTCATCCTCTGGAACATGCATTTTGCAGTGCAGTAGTTTCTTAACTTTTGTTGGACTAAATTATTTGTGATTCAGAAGTTATGGGTTAATATTTTGCCAACAAACAGTTCAATGATTTTTCAAGGTTGCAGCCACACCTCGGATAAGTAAGTAGCAGCAGCGAGATCTTACGCTGGCATAATAAATGAGCCAAGGGGAAAAGACACCTTTACAAAATGAGCTTTCACTTTCAGTGTAGGCCAAGTGCAACTTAAATGCCCAAGGCCACTTACTGAAATTTAACCTGGTAATTAGTTTACATCTTACCCTCCCTCTTGATGATATGATCCTATTTTATTTTTCTTTGTCATGTGTGAATTTGTAAATTTGGATCATTTCTGCATCATGGTGTGCATTTGTGTATTAGAATATGCTACAAGTTTGCAGTCAGAAGACTGGGGACTCAATATGGAGATCTGCGACATCATCTGTGAGACAGAAGACGGGTGTGTGTCCTGTCAATTCCAGATTTTATTATTTGTTTGCACTGGTATAGATCATAGTAATTTTACAACACTGCATTACATTTTAGTATTTGCTTCTTTTTGCCATATATTACATTACTTTTACATCACTGTTCTGTTTTTAGCCCTAAAGATGCAGTCAGAGCAATAAAAAAGAGGATTGTGGGGAATAAGAATTTTAAAGAGGTCATGCTGACATTAACAGTGAGTAGCTCACTTTATATCCCTTTTGTCCACATAGTGAAAGAGAACAAGAGATAAGTTTTGTTCGGAAAGTTTATATAGTACATGCACCTTGTGACCTTATGAGTAACATTATATATGTGTTTATAACTCTGCCAACTGTCCTACACTACTTTCTTCAAATGATGCCTAAAGATTAATCCATAGCAAAAAAAAAAAAAAAATTGGCCTTTTTAAAAAAGTTTAAACTTTTTTAGACTACTGTCTTTACAGTTTTTCCTCTTAGAATGATTTTAGTAGATACATTTTAAAACAAAGGTATATTTTCTTTTTCACAGCAACTGTGGGGATGCAAACTTTTGAACTCCACTGTGCATGCATATTTAAGTCCGGCTTCAGCAATTTAATGGTCACATAAATGTACAGCATTATATTTCACGAATTTATAAAGAGCTGGTTACTAAAAGAATATCGATATTGTCAGAAATTATGGTACTATTATAAAATATAAAACACTCTAGTACTGACCAACTGCACTGTTGCTCACTATAACAACTAGCTATTTTTTTCTACCAATTGGTTCACTGTTTAAAAAAAAAAAACAACGATTTGTTTTACTTAATACCATGATACATACCATATATTATGAAAATGTCTTTAGTCACACTGATACAATTACATTTTCCCCCTTGATGATATCTCAGGTTCTGGAGGCCTGTGTGAAAAACTGTGGCTACAGGTTCCATGTCCTAGTGTCTTCCAGGGAGTTTGTTGAAGGGGTTTTGGTCCGAACTATTTTACCTAGAAATGATCCTCCTTTGGTTGTTCATGACAGAATACTGACTATTATACAGGTAAGAATCAGTACTGTGAGACACTGGTTTGAATGGTAGCAGATTATTATTATTATTATTATTATTATTATTATTATTATGTTAGTATTAACTAACAGTTAAAGTAACTAACTTTAACCGTTAGTTATGGTACACTTTGATTGTACATGCAGTGTTCCAGAAATGCTAATATAAAGTATAACAGCAATGGCACAGTTTACTCTGCTTATATCAGTCTGCTTGTTTGTTCGATGCATAAAATTCCATTTCTAGCAATAGTAGGCTACATTGAAACCATTACTACACTTACTACGGGCTGCCAGTCAGTCTGTGTGCTGCATGGGAACATGCAACACTCTTTCCAGCTTTGGCTACTTTGAAAAAAAAATTGCTGATTGAGCAAAAATACACAAAATGTTTGTTCATATTATGTCTGAAATGTCAGTCGCTCAAAATCAACTTCTTGTTTATGGACCTATTGTATAAAAGCAATATCACACTTGATGAATTGTCCTGAATATAAGCATGTTTGTGATTTACCTATGACCAATTGGAACCACATCCATGCTGATATTCAGTACAGCAGAATTCTTACTTGTGCGATATTGCTTATATAAAGAAAGGTTTGTAGTGAGTGTTGTGCCAGACAAAGCACCGGGTGTGCCCAACCACCCCATCACTTTCTCTTTCTCTCTCTCCAGGCCTGGGCTGATGCATTCCGTAGTTCTCCAGATTTAACTGGTGTAGTTTGTGTGTATGAAGATCTCAGGAGGAAAGGAGTTATGTTTCCCGTGGCTGAGTTGTGTAGCCCAATACACACCCCCAACAAGGTACATACACTGGCAGTAAGATGTTTTATTTATTTATTTATTTATTTTTATAAGGTTTTATAACACTATCTGCTATTGACAATTAAATAAGGAATAAACTAAGCCTGTATTCTTTCATTTGCCTAAATCTTTGTATGTAAGGCCTTATTCATTGTTCACTCTCTGACTCTAATGGGATTAGTGCTTACAATTAATGCTTTATTAAAGAATGTAAGGCAAATATATGTTGTGCGATAACGTTAGAGAGATCCAGATTGGTATTTTCTAGCTATATCTAGATTTTTTTTTCCCCCCAATAAAATAAATTCACAAACATTTCTCAGTTCACTTGGATCTATTTCTTACTTAGTTTTTCTCATTCTAGAGTGCTTAAGCCATTTCCTTGAAATTTAACACCCCCCAAAAATTTATACAGTGTGTTCTAAAACTTTTGACGGGCAGTTTATGCTAACTAACTATGCACTGATCTAAAATCAGAACACTGGCACGGTGGCTTACTGTTAGCATGTTTGCGTCACACCTCCAGGGTTGGGGGTTCAGTTCCCGCCTCCGACCTGTGTGCGTGGAGTTTGCATGTTCTCCCCGAGCTTTAGGGGTTTCCTCCAGGTACTCCAGTTTCCTCTCCCAATCCATATACATGCATTGTAGGTTGAATGGCATTTCCAAATTGTCTGTAGTGTATAAATGGATGTGTGAGTGTGTGCATGACTGTGCCCTGCGGTCCAGGGTGTATCTCACCTTGTGCCCCGAATCCCCTGGGATAGGCTCCAGGCATGCCATGACTCTGTGTAGGATAAGCAGTGTAGAAAATGGATAGTTTATCCATCCGTCTTAGTAAGCTGCTGGGCCTCCACAAGACACCACAACACCCTTCATGCACTTTGGAATAGCTTCTTCAAGTCTCTGGAGCTGTACTAGAGGGATGAATACTCCAGTTATTTTTAATTATTATTATGATTATGTTGGTGCTGAGTGCTGTCTAACATGCCAGCTCTAAATCTCCCATAGGTGTTAAATTGGTTTGAGATTTGCTGACTGTGGAGGCCATAGCCCTTAGCATATAATTTGCATAATTTTCATACTCCTCAAACCCTTCAGTGAGCCCTCATTCTCTGTGGATGGGGGAAGGGTCATTCTGGAAGATACCACTCCTGTTAGGAGAGAAATGTTTCATCGTCGTATAAAGGTGTCAGTCATAATAACTTTGTATTCATTTTGAGTCACTTTTCTCTCTAAGCGGACAAGCGGACCCAAACCATACCAGCTAAATGTCTCCCACAGCATAAAGGTATGTTCACACATAAAGTGACAGGAGGCCATTAATTTTCAGTGAGAGCTGATGACTTCCGGTGACTTGAGCGTCAGCAACCATTGGTGACTAGATGTGGGTGTGTCCAGCAGCATGACAAAGCTGAGAAAAGTTTTACTTTATGCAAATTTGGAGCGACTTTGTGCAGCAATTACCAATGGGAGTGAAGGCTCACATGATCCGTGATCCACCAAGCTGCCTGCGAGTCCGAATTGTTTAGTTGACCTAGACAGTCTGGCAGATGAGCTTTCGCCGCAGATAGATGGCCGCAATGTCAAAGAGCACACACTTCTTCTTCATCTCATAAGATATGATGCATATATACACTGGTGAATTTTATATACACACGCTTTCCCTCCAGAATGTTTAATTTTTTTGTGGCAAGAAAACTAGTTCGTTGTCAAAAGTGGAATGCTAGTTGTGCCACCCACTGGTAAATGTTACTGGTGACTTCATAGTACAGCAACTGGCAACTTGCGATAAAATCATTGTATGTGTGAATATGAACCTTTACAGCACCACCTAGTTTTTCCTGGTGTTTGTCATATGTCTTTATATATCAAAGACAAGCAACATGAATCATGTGTACTGTTTCATTTGTGGTGCATGTTTCCCTGCTCCATAAAACCACTGCTTTTTTTTTTTCTTTCTTTCTTTCTTTTTTTTTTCTTTTTCTCAATAGCGTTTTTTTCCTGCAACTGGACATGAGGATCCTCTCTCACCCACACACCAAGCTCAAACCCAACAGCAGATATTCCCCTGGCAAAACACAGAGGGTCCCATCACTCTATCACCTGATGAGGTATCAAACACGCATACAGTTAAATGAGGCAAACCATCTGGCAACATGTGCTAAAGTTCTGTGTTGGACTTATTTGTATTTGTATTTGTATTTGTTTGTTTGTTTTTAAAAGCAGGCAAGTGATTAATTGCTCATTAGCATTGTTTGAAACCAGGGTTAACTACAGTTTTTGTAGTTTTTTTTCATAATTGCAATGAGCATTATTCACCAGTAAGTGCAATATTTTTTTTTTTGTTTGTTTGTCCCCCCCCACTGTTCTATATATTGTACAGGGGAAAAAAAAAATTACGACTATAAAATACTATAACACAAAAAAACTATATCCTGTTATACTACTGTATAAAAGAAAACTAAACTTGATCACAAACATTTCACCTCTAACGTGAGGTTAAGTAATAATGTGGAAAGAAATGTATCTCCATCCTTGAATGTACTCTAAATCAGTGTGTGACTGCATGAGGACAGTGAAATGCTTCGTTGCCCCATGCAAATGTGTTTTTCCTGTTGCCTTACAATTTCATGCCTCCCATACAGGTGCTATAGCAATTCCATGGATGATGTTTTTATGCATACAGCACACCCCTCTGACCCAAAAATATCATATTTTTGTCTCTATACAGGCTATAACTTTTAGGGTTTTGATTTAATTACAGATATACTATATTGTTTGTCATTTACCTATTTTTTTTAGTTAGTTACAAATATACTATACTATTTGTCACTTACCTCTAGGCAAACTATATGGCCAAAAGTATGTGGACACCTGACCATCACACCTATTTGTGCCCATTTCATAGCCATGGGTATTAACACAGAGTTGGTCCCCCCTTTGCTTTTATAATAACCTCCACTTTACTGGGAAGGCCTTCCACTAGATTTTACAGTGTCGCTGTAGAAATATTTGCTCATTCAGCCACAAGACCATTAGTGAGGTTGGGCACTTATGTCAGTTGAGAAGGCCTGGTGCGTGATTGGCATTCCAGTTCAACTCAAAAGTGTTCAATGGGGTTGAGGTTGGGGTTTAGCAACTCAAGTTCTTCCACATCAACCTTGGCAAACCATGTCTTTATGGTATTCACTTTGTGCATAGGGCATTGTCATGCTGGAACAGGTTTGTGAAGGGAAATTGTAACGCTATGGCATACAAAGACGTTGTAGAAAATGTTTTTTTCTTAAAAGTACCACATATGGATGCAATGGTTAGGTGTCTACGTGCTTTTGATCATATAGATCAGGGGTGTCCAATCTTATCCGGAAAGGGCCGGTGTGGGTGCAGGTTTTCATTCCAACCAAGCAGAAGCCACACCTAAGTCTATTGAAAGCCAAGATCAACTGATTAAACAGGTGAAATCAGGTGTGGCTTCTGCTTGGTTGGAATGAAAACCTGCACCCACACCGGCCCTTTGCGGATAAGATTGGACACCCCTGATATAGACAATTAATCCTCTTTGCAATTGGTTTGGAACTTGAGTATAATCAGTTTTGAAACAAAATGTGCTCTAGAAGACAGAGTTGTGTTGGTGGTAGAAATCACGAGCAAGAATTCTCGCTACTGTGTTCACCAAATGAGTTTTGGAGAAAAAAAATACTACCTTTCCAAATACTATCTAGTCACTGATGTTCCCAAGTGGTCCATTTCCACTGATGGATGGGTATAGGGTGGCTGATAAAGCTGGGCAGGGCAACACATGGTGTACAATCAGTAATTACAGTAAACACATGGATAAACATGTCCAGGGCGAAACATGGTGTACTGTCAGTAATTCTAAAACTACAGTGTGCACCCATATGGTAGTTGTACCTGGTAAATGATGTAGCTGCAAGGTAGGTTTAAACTAGTAACTCGGTGTGTGAAACTCTTACACAACGAGGCAGATGTGGTTTATATTCTCTTTATAGAGATCTGAGATGAGCTCTCGGTGATAAACTGTTTTTATGATATTGGTTTCTATTGCAGGTGAAAAAGTTGACGTCTAACCTGGAAACAGTTCACGGTAACCTAAAGGTGATGTCAAAAATAATGAGTCCAATCGATCCTGCACGCAGTCAACAGTCACATACAGAGCTCCTGAAGGTCAGAGAATGTAAATACACTTTGCAACATACATTTAATAATCCAAAACAATAAAGCCGTTATGCTTTAACATATAGTCCCCTGAGTCACCTGTGAAACTATTGGAAAAGCAAGGCCAATTCTCCTGTTTTTGCTATACATTGAAGGTATTTGGGTTTGAGAGCAAAAGATGAATATGAGATGATTGAATTTCAGCTTTCCAGTACTTTCAGAGGGGACTATATTAGCTTTGGCAATAATCTTGACATTCCTATCTCTCCATATTCAGGAATGTAGATATAAACAGACTGTGTCACTTTGGGTTTTTTTTTCTGTCCCTGTAAGTAGGGGTTGTACTCCATGTGTAAGGAGATGCAGGATCAAATAGTTCATCTCATTCCCAGAGTAACTGATGAGAAGCTGGTAGAGCAGCTGCTGGTTGCTAATGACGACATGAACACAACCTTCACACAATATCACAGGTTAGACATAGCTCGGAGAACCTTGTTATTAAACTATAATTGTAAGGTTAAAGATATGTCAGAAAGTAATAAAACCTATTTAATGCAAAATGAAAACCGTACATGAGAAAAAAGATTTCAAGCAGGGGTGTTTGCAGAAGATTCTAATCAAGTATTTATTGTGATCTTATTCACAAAATGTCACATTTCCAGTTTTGAGAAACGTCTCAACAGGCAGAATTCTGTGCAATCGGTAAGCACGTTCAATTCAATATCATTTTTAAATTCATTTCAGTTTCCATTTTAGTGTTGTGTATATTTATAAAAAAAAAAATAAAAAAAAAATCTCATTCTTGATTTAATTCAGGGTGCCAATCTTATTGACCTTGAAGCTCCCTGTAAACCACAAAGTCAATCACAACTGGAAATTCCAGTCAGTCAAACAGTCAGCAGTCTGTCTAGTCACATGGGTCGCCTGAGTAAGTACTAATATTTTTCTCTTCATAATTAATGCTAAAGTGCTCAACTTACTAATACCAGTGTTATTGAATACTGGGTGTGTGGAAGGTGTTGATTTATTTTCTGTAAGAGCACAGTTCTGACAGCAGCGACTACAAGCTGAAGCACAGGTTTATATAAAAACACTCATTCTAATACATTATCACTAGTAACAACCTTCACATACTGTAGACATTCAAGGCAGATGCTCCACACAAACTAATAAAATAAATAAATAAATGTGGGTCATTCCATCTCAAGTTGTCCAATAGTTGCAAAGTTTTTTGCTTGAGCATTAAAAAATTATTTTTATATATATATATATATATAATATAATATAATATAATATAATATAATATAATATAATATAATATAATATAATATAATATAATATAATATAATATAATATAATATAATATAATATAATATAATATAATATAATATAATATAATATTAGTAGTGTTGTTAGTCTTTTGAGACAAGCAGTAAGTGACTACAGCTCAGAAGTTACTGCTTTTATCACAGGAGAAATAACACCAGAGGACTTATTTCTGTTAAAATTTCTGGTTTGTATTTGGTCCCCCACCAGAGATATTCAACCCGAAAAGTTTTTTATAATTGCACTTTCTTTCCCCGATTAAAAAAAAAAACATCATAATAAGAGAACTCTCAAACCTGAAAATTTTCTGCATGCACACTATATACTTACCTAGGTACCCCCTAAAAAATTAAGACTGAGACTCAAACCCTTTCCATTATAAATTGGCCCGAAATGTGTAACTGTGAGCAATCTTGAGCATTACAATTGGACTTGAGTTCTAAGTCTTAGGAACACGAATGTGCAATGTTTATATGTGTACGTGTATCTGGTAACGTGCTCTACAGATCAGTTTTCGTTCCAAGGAGCTAGGACCATCCTGAGTCGACATATGGAGGCTTCCGCAAACAGCTTTATAACCTAAATTTGTTGTGTGCCATGACACAAAGATGCCTGTCGCAGTTAAACCAAGTAAAATAAAAATTATATTATATTATATTACATTAAACTGGTGGTTTTGCAATGACAATACTCACTTAAAAATTTTGGAAATTTAAAAACCTGTCAAGCAACCTGCATTGGACAACTTGACATGACCCATATGTAATATGTGTTGATCTGGTGTAGCCGTCCATGAGGAGATTTATTTAGCATGGAAGGAAGGAGTTTCCAGTCTTAGCATGTCCTAACAGTCAAACAGGTAAAGCAGTAACTTTACGTTTTCCAACACAGGAAAGCCTTCAGTACTAAGGGTTTTGTGGTTTCTTAGTGACATGGCAGTCTGAATCATTTTGTGTAATTAACTTTGAGAGAGTGGAAAAATGAAAGGCTAGTAAGGGAATCAGTAGTTATAGCTATTGATATTATAGCTTCAAAACATTAAATGTAGTTATTATCATTCCTATAAAAGTTTTTTGTTAAATGTTGAAAGATTGCTGTGATATAATGAGAATACACTTATAAACTCACTTTGAAATATGCTGTTATAAGAATATTGATCAACATTGGGGTGATAATGGCCCTCCCCATCACACCACCCTGCCATTGTTTATCTAACCTATAACTTACTGCACATGGTAATAGCACATAATTATGATTTTCTGTAGGCACAAAGGAGAAGGATGTTATTCAGACAAATAACTACTCTTCAGGGAACCTTCAGGATGGGTAAAATATTCAATTAATAACGCATTAATGTGAAATAATATAATTAAATGCAATCTGTAAAAGCGGTATGCGTATGTGTTTATGTGTCAGGGCCAGTCAGGAAAGCTCTGTATTAGATGAACTCGCAGCAGGAAGCAGTCAGGTACAAAATGCTAGAGGGGTGAGTAACACTTATTTGTGTATTTCTAAATTTATTAATACATGTATTATGAAATGCTTAGTAACCTGAGATATCCTGATTTTTAGTGTAAGTGCTTTAGTAGTAAGTTTGTAGTGTAAGTGCTTTTGCATATTTGCATTTGCAACACAACTGAATTCAAACCAATTTATTGCAGGAATGCAGCATTCTTTAGTATAACTATAATTTGACTGTCTAGCCGAGTCTCGTATTATCTGTGAAAAACTGAAAAACCTGTCTGTCTATGTGAAGGATGACAGCTCAGACTCCGCCCTCCTCGGCTCCTCACCACAATTGTATTGGATGGTGGAAAAGGGAATGGTGGGTCTTTAGCATGCAGTGTGCTTTTGGAATTGCTGAGCCTGCATGCTTTTTGCAAAAGGGGTATTTAGTGTGTGGTTTCTTTTAGGAGTGGCTAAATCTGTTTCATTCTAATATGTAAAGTGGAGCTGTACAGATCATTCCCTGATGTGCTGTGAGTGCTTTTCTCAGGTGGCAGTTCTCTCCTTTAATAATTATTGCATTTGCTGAACAGATCACATAATTGCCTTTTGTTTTTTTGTTTTTTGTTTTTTTAAAGGTAATGCAAGACAATGTGCTGTATTCCTTGCGTAGTAGCACCTAACTTCTGTGCATGATGGGTGTCTTTCTTCTCTTTTCTTTGTAAACCTGAGGGAAATGATCCCATTATTTTTCACCACCTAGCGGTAACAGCTAATTTGTTTGTGCTTTTTCTATAGATTCCTGTCAATCAGAGTGACGTGATGGACAATATTGAGCAGTGGCTTGATGCGGATGATGTGAGTGTTAGATTTCTAGCTGTTCACTATACCACATATCACTATATATACTTGGATTGTTTTGAGAGATCGTATTCCTTATTAGTTTCATTGTATTTACTGGATAATATGCTTTAAGATGAATATGTAACGTGTAGGAGCGAGAGGCAGGACACAAGCGCATATACATATAAAAAAGATCTATAAACAAAATATTAACAGTTTACATCGATCACCCTGTTCAAAAGTTTACAAACCCCCCCACCCCGGCCCTTAATGTATTGTGTTGCCTTCTTGAGCATCAGTGAATGTTTGCACCTTTTGTAATAGTTGTGTACAAGTCCCTAACTTGTCCTCAGTGTGAAAAGATGAATCTCAACATCATATAGTCATTGCTGGAAAGGGGTCAAATATGCAGAATATGATGGAAAAGCAAAGAATGTGCAGGGCCTGGAGGATTTTTCTGAATAACAGTGGACAGTTTAACTGCTCAGGACAAACAAGGGACTCATGAATAACTATCACAAAACATAAACACAGTCGTGGATCATCCAGGTAATGACGTACAGTATTAAGAATTAAGGGTATGTAAACTTTTGAACAGGGTAATTTTTTATAAATTCAGCTATTATCTTGTTTTATGGATACTATATGTAAACATCTGGATTGTGAAATAGCTGGTTCAGGACAGTACTAAATAAAAAACATGGGATTTTTATGATCCGTCTTATTTTGTTAACAGTAAGATTTAGCAGCTTCTGCAAGGGGTATGCAAACTTCTGGGCACAACTGTATTTGACAAGTTGTTTATTTAAACACCAGATTCCAGATCATGCAAACCTAGCAATGTTAACACTCAACATGTAGAATTGGCGAGATATGCAACTGCTAGATTTGGTCAAAATTTTATATCCACAACATTCAAGCAAAGGGCACGTTAAGCTAAACACTTGCCAATTGTGTATTAAACCTTATAATGTTAAATTAAACTAAAATTTATACTCCATTAATCTAGTACTTCACCGCTTTTTTAGTTATACCTTGCTCTTGCATGGACTGACCTTGCACATGCAGAATAATTGTTTGGTTGATTACACCGACTATGTTTACATGGACAGTGATAATCTAATTATTGACCTTATTCTGAATAAGACAGTATTGTGATTAAGGTGTTTACATGAGTTACTTTTAGGATATTCCTTTCATGTTCCTGTTTTACATGTTATAGAACATAGATCGATTAACAGCACACATCATTACGTCACCACGCCTTGCCATCTGACGTCCCTCCAGAATTTCACGTATCAACATACAGTTCGTCTTCGTTATTGTGCCATATACAGATTTGGGTGTTTTATTTTTAATTTATGAAAGCTTCAAGTGCAGTTAATTATTTGTTGTGCTATACTTGCAAATAGACGACTTCTTGAAGCTGTGGGCTGCGTCCCAAACCGCGTACTTACCTACTGTGTAGTAGCTTAGATACATGTATTTCGCCTACTATATAGTAGGCAAGTACGCGGTTTGGGACGCAGCCATGCTCTCTAGTTTGCCGTGAAACGGTTGAGCACTGCCCTGTATGTACGTGTCCTCTCACAAAATGCGGTGAAAACTCCCACACGATGTTAATAGTGTGATTAAGGTGTTTACATGTCTGTAATGCATGTCGATAATGCGAATAAAACAGGAATACTCCACACATCTTAATTCAATTTGTGTTTACTTCGAGTATGACTTTAGTCAGATTAAGGTAATTAAAAATTGCTGTTTACATGGTAGTTTCTTTAATCATGGTATTGTTTTAATCTGGTTAATATCGGATTATTGTTATCCATGTAAACGTACTGATTGTTTCTCAGTATACTGAAGGACAGCATTAGTTATTCTGCCTGTACAGAAAGTGGGTTTTAGGGTTCATATTAATGACCATGAACCTTGCTAATAGATATGCTTGTACATGCATCTGTGATTAAAGTTATTGGGGTAAGATCTAATCCTATAGTAAAAACCTAAACTGTGTTGTGTGGAATTTCTAAGGATATTTTTAATCGATCTTTATTATGAGTTTTTATTATGTAGTACTATTATGTTCTTATAGTATCAGATCGACACAAATATAGACATGTAAGTATGTTGGAAATCCATTCCATCCGTTTGATCTTTTTATTTTTTTATCACAGAATCTTTCATATTCGCCAACAGGAAATGAGAGCGAGCATTCTCTTTCTGATGTTTTACTAGACCTTATACAGTATGTGTTTTCAGAATGTAATAATGTCTTGGGTATTTGGAGTGTGTAAAACTGCTGCTTGTTTCTGTGATGCAGGATGATGACTTGGTAGATGAGGGTGTCACTAGCGAAGGTATGATTTTCTCCAAAGTATTAATTAAAGTATTTTTAGATTTTGCTTTCCAATTAATACAAAACAGTAAAAAGTCAGCGGAGCAGTGTTATCTGGCAATAAAATAGGGTTCACAGAGTGACTGTAGTACATGTGTAGTAGACAAGAGTCAAAAGAGTATCATTTTTCCATAACCGGTACTGGCAATATTCTCATTTTCCATGACCACAGCTGCAATTACACAAAAACGGTTCTTCACAGAATAGAGCCTTGTTTCTCTCCTTCTCTTTCCTGCAGAGTTTGATAGGTTTTTGGCTGGAAGAGCAAAAGCAGCTGAGCGTCTTCCCTCCGTGAAACCCTCACGTAATGACCACACGCCCTCACAACCATAGTTCTTAACAGGAGCACAACCATCCACAGCTAATATCTACCATTGACGATCTGTAGCATAAGGTGGATTGGTTTGTGCCATTATGCTTTATGGAAGGGGATTTATATTTTATTTATATGGTGCTGTATCATCTGTACTTCTTGCACATTTTTAAACGATGGGGTTATATCATTGTTGTAATCTAGTTTATACTGGGGCTCCACCCCCCACAGGGGTACTGTGTAGTGTGTAACATGAATTTGAAATTTTTCACTGACTGTGGTTTCAGGTTTGTAGCACTGATTAAGGCAGGACAAGCATAAATAGCATTGCCACCTCAGAGCTCCAGGGTCCTCGGTTCAATCTTAAGCTCGGGTTACTGTTGGTGAGTTTCCTCCTGGTTCTCAGATTTCCTCTCACCACCCAGAAAACATACTGGATTGGCTATGCTAAATTGCCTCAGGTGTGTATGTGGTGCCCTGCAATGTACTGGTGACCCATTCAGGGTGCGTTCCTGCCTCGTGTCCAGTATTCCTGGGATAGGGTCCGGATAAAACTATTACTGAAGATAAATGGATGAATCAATAAATGGATGGATGGATGGATGGATGGATGAATGAACATGTCTATGAGAATGGCTGCCAACTATAGTCATTGGCATCTGCAAATGGTGCTCTAAAGCACATCCAGGCTCAGTGTAGGTGGCCATATCTGCCAAGGAGTGTTGTGTAACAGACTGCATGCAGTCTGGATTATATTATCGAATACACATGATCAAACTAGTTACTTTTTGGTTACTTTTTGGTTACACAAAAAAGTGAATGTCTGTTAATCTGTAATTTATTGAGTGCCCATAAACTGCATAATAGCTCTTATTACAACTGAGCTAAAATCAGAGAAAGGGTTCCCTAGATAGCTTCTACAGTAGCTATCTACTGCAATGTTAATTTATTGTCACATATTGCTTTGCTATTTATTTTGACTCCCTATGAACTGTTATATACTTTTTTTTTTTGTACTAGGCTAGTGTCTAAATGACTTTGTGAGCCTTTTTGATTTCACTGTACTCTTTTATTTGCAATACATCTAGTAATCTCAGCTAACTGTTGATAGCAGAAGGCAATGAAACTCTAAACCTATTTAGCTAGCTTAGGTTATAATGTATGCTAGTTGTTAAACACCAGACATGTTGCATCAGAGAGTTTGTACCCCTGTATACCAGACTGTAACGTTTTAAGCTGATGCCTATTATGTCGATTGCTGTTTAGGTCAAATCTGTTAACAAAGTGCAAAGTGTACATTCTTCAGTTTAAAAATGTACACTGTGTTCGCTTTTCTGTAAAAATCTTTTTAAAAAAAAAGATTTACAAAATAAAAATTCAGGGAGTGTTACATATAAGATAAAGTTTAGATCTCAAGATTCTGATATTGAAGTCCCACTTGTGTCCACCTATGACAAATCTTCGACAGTTTACTAACACTTAACTAGCCAACTAGCTGGTTTGCATATTACATATTTATTAATAGACCCTGGACTTATTTTGTGTATTTTACATTAAAGCCATATTAAATAAATTATTTTTCAAACTATAGGTTATTTTAATGGTTTAAAAGTACATGTTCATGAGTCCTTTAATGTTAGTTTCGGCTAAGAAATAATGAGTATGTCCTGATGTCTCCCTTTGTTATGATGATATTGTGAGATATAGAACATTATACAATGTTAATATACCATGTATATCATGTACCATGTTACTTTTTAGAATTTGTGGTTATAGTTAAAAAAACAAACCAAAAAGTGGGATGTCAGTAAGCAGTCAGTTGTATCACAGTGATTTTCGATGAAACCTGTCATTTATTTTATTTTATTTTCTTCTAATGAAAGGAGTGTTATTTGACATTCTCAGTACTTAATGTTACATTACCTAAAAAAAAGTTGAGCAGGTTTTAATAAATGCATGTAGACACGTAATAGGCATGTACTCCTCATTACACAGAGTTATGTTCGATTCAAGGCTGTCCAAAATAAATCCAAGATTTCTCAGATTATACTACACTTCCTAAATAATCACTTGTAACCAGTAACACATTTTCCCAGTAATCTCCCCAACACTGCAGTCCTTCAGTCTTGCACTTTCAAGTGTTATTGAAGTTAAGGTAGTTTTAAAACTTTTAACTAATTGGTAATTATGGACCAAGACTCCATATGGGCGAAATTTAGTCAAGCAAAGTGGAGATGAAGAGTTCAACTGTGGTGAGTGTATATTTTTTTGTTGTTGTTGTAGTGAATGGTTTATAGTTTCGATGGCTTGGATTTGTACAATGTTATAAAATATTGTCTATTACGTTAATAAAATATCTGAAAATCCCTGCACTATTTTTCTGAGTTAGTATATTATTATATTAAAAGCTTAGTTTTTTTCTGATGTCTGTCCTCTTATACAAAACTGGACAGTAAAATACCCATGTTAAATTGCAATGTTGATCTGTGCCCAGTTGTGTGATTATTGATTATTATTATTATTATTATTATTATTATTATTAAGTTTTTACCATGTTTCCCATTGACTGCTGGAATCTCTACAACTGTCTGAATACTGAATAGCACCACTTGAGCTCGAACTCTCACCTTTGAATTTCTCGGGTAACTAGCTGGTCAGTACCCTGATTTAGGTAAAACATGTTCCCAAATATGTATCATAGTGCTTCTTGACAGTACTGTCCACCAGGTGGCATTGACAACATATTTTATACAAAACCTGGCCCTCCAGAGGAAAATGTTCAACAAATTGTCAAGCAATTTAGAACAGTGTTTTTATGAGAGAAAACCTGATTACCCTGATCAAGATATTTGTTATAAAAACATACAATCAGAAAATATCTGAGCCATGAGCCCAGGTACATGGATGTTTTAACAGACTAGGGCTCTTGGAATGTGTGTTTTGTATCTGTACATATTGATTAGGATTAGGGCTCTGCTCTTGCACACCACTTGTACTAAACCCAACAATAGTATGTAGAACTCGGGTATGTGAATATGAACACTTCCAAAAGACATATTACTCTGCACAACTTCCTCTGAATGCAAAAGAGGTTGCCTAACGATGAATAGATGGGAGAAGACAAGAGGTATGTTGTTCATATAACACTAACAATTATAGAATTAACTTCAATACAATGGTAAATAAAGGAGTGAATTATTTTTATTCACATATTCCCTTTCTAAGTGATTGAACAATTAATCAGGCAACATTCACAAAATACTATCAAAATCCACAAGCGAAAGTTTAATAATCACACCCATACCTTACAGTAGATATTGCCTGTTTTTGAGGATTATGTCCACTTTGAGGCCTTAATGTTTCAAATATTTATTTTATTCCCCTAGTGATGATCCAGTGATGTAGCTGTCTCTGCATCACTGGATTTCAAATGTATACCATAAACAGGTCTTTTCAATTATAACTGAGTAGAAAGAAGACCCTCAATTCAAGTTTGTAGCAAGATACATTAAAAATGTTACATGCAACAACCTGCCTATCTGGGTGACAACTAGCCAAAAGAGCAATTTAGCTACAGTGGATATAAAACGTGTTCATGCACACTTGCAGGTTTTTGTGATGTAAAAAAAACGAAACCAAGATAAATCATGTCAAATCATTTTCCACCTTTTAAAACGATATAACAACTAACAATTCAAGTAAAAAACAAATAGAAACATTTTAGGGGAAAATAAATTAATTCATTAAAAAAAAGTAAGAAAAAGACTTCCAATAACATGATTGCATAAGTGTGCATAACCTTTTAAAATGGGGCATGTGGCTGTGCTGAGAATGAATCAATCAGGTTCAAACTCGTTCAAAAGTATTTATCATACACCTGTCATCAATGAAGTGATCCCAAACAAAGATCAGCTGTTTCTGTTGAATATTCTTGACATTTTGGCTTCACCTAACGGCAAAGAGCTTACAAAGCATGTATGAGATCTCACTATCGAAAGGTGTCAATCAGCAGAGCAGTGCAAAAGAATTTCCAAAACATTAGATGTACCATGGAACACCATTAAGGCCATCAACAACACGTGGGTAAAATGGGGCACCACCGTGACATTACCAAGAATAGGACGTCCCTCCACAATTGATTGAAGGACAAGATGTCTGGGCTATTGGGTAGGGTGGTTTCAGCTCCAACCAAAATCTAACACACCTGTTTTAGTTGATCAAGAACTTCTTAAGACGATGAATAGATGGTAGGTGGGCATGATTATGGTTGTAGATAAAATCTTCAAGAAGGTAGAGCTCCAGGAACAGGGTTGGTGACCACTGTTCTGAAACATATGCTTGGTGGAAAAGACAGCTTATCACCCAAAGAACACCATACCCATAGTGAAGCATGGTGGTGGTAGCATCATGCTATGTGGCTGCTTATCTTCAGCTGGGATTGGGGCTCTAGTCAAGACAGAGGGAACAATAGACTGATCCAAATACCAATCTATTTTGGCAGAAAACCTTCAGGCCTCTGTTAGACAGCTGAAGATGAAGAGAAATTTCACATTCCAACAAGATAGCAACACAATTTGCAAATCCATGTCAACAAAGGGTAGATTCAGAAGATGATGATTTTGGAATGGCCCAGTCAGATCCTGTGATCAAAACCTGTGGAATGACTTGAAGAGGGCAGTACACAGGAGTTCCCCTCACAACTGAATAGATCTGGAGCATTTTTGAATGAAGAGTGGAATAAGATTGCCAAATCAAGAGGTGCTAAGTTGATAGACTCTTACCCAAAAGGACTGAGTGCTACATTTTTTCCCCCTGCACAAAACATTTCTATTGGTTTTCACTTGAATTTTGTTGGTTGCTATAACATTAAAGGTGAGTAAAGATCCGATCTTGGTTTTCTTTTTTACTTCACAAAAACCTGCCAGTTTAATAGGGGTTTGTAGACTCTTAAATCACTGTTGACAGGTTACATTAATATAAATTGTGTATCTTTTATATCCACATATTTTTTGAGCTGCTAATCAGAGTAAGCAGAGCCTCTGAAAAGCCTCCTGTTTTTGTGGAAATAGTGATAAAGTTATTAATAGTGAATGAATGAATGCGCAAGGACCCAATACAACCCCATGTTATTGGACTTTACATTTTTCTCCTACAAGCTTCATATCTGACCGCCTGCTCCCACCCACAAGAAAGTAAAAACCACCTGCTACACCACAATTTGTTTTGTTCATACACCCAGCATGGATGCACCTCTCTAAAACACGGCTTCTCTTGTCCTGGGCCAGGTCCTGCATATTTTAGTGAGTTTTTTTTTTCTTCTTCTCCCAACACACCTGATCTAACTAATGAGCTAATTACCTGGGTGTGTTAGAGCAGGGAAAACACTAAAACGGACAGGACATTTTACAGGGGTATTCCAGGACCAGGGTTGGACTGTGTTCTCATGTAATAACCATGAGCTTAATAGGCACTTTGATGCATACACCCCTGAAATATGCAGAATTTAAACAAAACAAAACAAAAAAATCCTTTCAAAATAAAATAATTATGCCATGAATTACTCAACACGTCTCAGATGCCATTTCCACCTGTTCCAGATGTGAATAATTAGGCGCGTGCATTTTGAACATCTCTACAAGCACAGTTGCTGCATGTCATTAATACTATTCAAAAATAAATAATATTGTAAGGCGTGATATTTGCTTGTTTGAATACCATGTGCATTTTCCTTATTATTCCACCCCAGCTGTAAATAAAAAAAAATCAGCTTAAACGTTTTATAAGCAAAAGGAAACAACGTTGTCCATGTAGGAACCTAATGTCTTGTCCTCTGTTGTTACAGTTAAAAGTGACCCCCATAATGAAACGAGTGCTTACTACCGATAGAGGACTTCTTTAGTCGGCGAAGCAGTACGTTTTAATCTTCAGCTGTCACAAGTAAATTTATCTAGTTACTGCTTTACTGCGGTCTAGAGATTAGCCTGTCTGAAGCATTTCATAGAACACATTTAGGATTTTTTTTAGCATTATTGCTAGCCGTAAACAACAACAACAACAACAACATCGCGCTGTAATCGGATGACGGCGAGCATCGTGTTTCGCTGCTGTTTGGGAATAACACCTTCTGCACAGAAGGACTTTAACGTATGAAATTCAAGTGCTGATTTGAATTATGTCCACGTTGTCTTTGGATAAAGAACTGCAAGAGCGCTTGAGAGAGGCGAGTGCTATTGGAGACCTTGACGAAGTGCGGACTCTAGTCGAGAGCGGAGTGAACATCAACTCCCAAAATGAAATCAATGGATGGTAGGTTCTGTGGTTAACATCCATGTGGGGAATTTGTGTGCTGATATTGTTCATGCGATTCAACAAACAGATTTGCCACCTCCTTCCGTTAGCTTAAAGCTTGTTGCGCTGGAAATACAATCAATACGAGCTACACTCTAGGACTAGCAAGCTAGCTCACCGGCTAACTAACCCGGTTCTGTGCTTATCCATTTAACCTGGATTCCACTTCATACTTTGCTAATTTATGGAACAAAACAGTGCTTTTTTTGCCACTGACGTTGTGATATATTGGGTAGACGAGTTGTTTGTACTTGTAGTACACTTATTTTGCTTCCATAACTACAGATAAAGATCTTAACACTGCTGCCAGAATTGGTAGCTAATGCAAGCCAGGAAAAAAAAGTCGCTAGATGACGTCACAGACTAATTTACATATTCATAGTTTCCTCGTGATCATTTGCATATCAGACTTGTTATGTAAATAAGGAAGATTTTCTGGACAATTCACGTGGCATTAGAGTTTCATCAGAATATAAAAAGAATAGCTGTGTGTGTTTAGTATTAAGTGTTGATGTATTTCCAAATTAGTCAAACTTATTTACATGTTTGCTAAATACTCATTTCTAACAAGCATAGATGTTTCCACCGTGGGTGCGTAGAAAAACATAAACAAAACAACACCATACATATAAACCATCATAAACAATCACAGGCATAGAGGGGAGAAGGGAATAAAAAGAAAACATCAGGATCATACAACAAATGCCAGAGCATAAGATGGCATCACAATGGCTGATTATCTATGTGTTTAATGTTCGTATAGCCATAGGAACAAAACTCGTACCATAGCTTGTCTTTCTGCACATGGGTAGTCTATACCTGTGGCCAGAAGGAAGGGAGTTGAAATATTGATAAAGTGGGTGGTCTGGATCATTTAAAATTTTATGTGCCTTCCAGAGCGTATATGAAATCACACAGTCTGATAAATTAGGTGTGGGAATACCAATAAGTTTTCTCGCTAAATTAGTTATCTTCAAGAGGTGCAGGCAGAATGAAGTAGTGAGTAGTTGTGGAAAAGAGATGTGAAGGAAATGGTTTTGGAAGGAATAACTAGTTTTGTTTTGTTTTTTACTTGTAAATGTAGGCAAAACGAGAGTTTAAAATGAAGGCGTGGTGCACATGTAGGTCAAATAATGGTGATCAGGGATTGGGTGTTGGGAATGTCAGCTCACACAAGCACAACCGACCCTGCATCTCAATTCACCTACTATCCGTCTTAAGTAGTGTCCGAGATTAGAATTAGTGTGTCCCAAATCGTATTATATTGAAATTAGTATCCCAAAGATACCCGGATTGTCTACAATTTCCGGTAGATTTTCAAAGTGGGGATCCGTGTTCACTTTTTTCAGCCAATATTGCCCACAACTCCTTGCACGAAGGAGGAGGAGCTTTGTGACAGTTTGCTTTTCTGAATTCAAGGAGGCATTTTAGAGAGGTGTAAATGAAATGTGGAAAAATAAATCAAGGGAATGGTAAATTAAATTCTATAGTATAAATCGTATAAGGAATAATTAATGAAGAAAAGCTGAAATTCAACGATGAGTGTGTTTACAGTGACTGTGCGTAACTAGGCATCAACGTTGTCTTCTGTTACATGACGTCTTAGTATGTCTCTGTACTCAGCTTTTTTGCTACACCCTCAAAAGTATGTACTTTTACTTCAGAAAAAGAGTGCATACATTTAGTGCATAGTATAAGTAGGTGAATTGAGATGTATGATTAGTCAGATTTTACACACTGATGGTGAGTTGACCCAACTTGCTCTCTCAGTTCATGTAACCAACAGCTGTTGTGCAACCTGGAGAGCCATGTCGAGTGCAGGACAGTCGCTAACATCTGCTCAAAAAGTCGCTCTTTGTCGCTAGGCTCTTTTATTTAAAATGAAGCCACTGAAAGGGTATATAATGTCATTAAATCTAGTAACAAGATCTCTAGATTGACAACACTGGACCTTAAAGTGCACCTATTATGGTTTTTCAAATGTTACCTTTCATGTAGTGTGTTCTGTGGCTGTTTGTGAATGTAAAAAGTCTGCAAAGTTTAAAAAAATCAAAGTGCATCACAAGTGGAGTTATTGAACTGGTTCTGAACAGCTGAAATGAGTCGTTAGTAATTCCAGACTTACTTCCTGCACAAACCTACGTAGGTTTGTAACAAAAAGCCCGTCCTCTGGTCTTCATTGGCTGCTCGCTGATCACGGTAGACCAATCAAAACAGACTGGAACATCTGACCAATCAGAGCAGAGTATGAAATGAGGAGTTTAGAATGAATCCATTAGGACGGATCATTTAACTTTTCAAAACCATAATAGGTGTGCTTTAAACATCTGCTGCCGCATGCTGAATTTAAAGTGCGCCAAAACTTGTGGTAAACTTTTGTATGTTTTTCTAACCAGGACATGTTTACACTGGGCATGCAAGAGAAACCAAAAACACGTAGTGGCATATCTTCTGAACTCTGGGGCTGACAAAGAAATTCTCACTGCAAAAGATGAGTTAGCGGTTCAGTTGACCTCCAAACCCGAGATCAGAAGACTGCTTGGAGGTATGTTGTCAAATCTAAATGCCTACATTTGTGCTGGAATAGTTTTACATGAGGAGGTTTAGTAATGTAATATTTAAGGGATTTGACTGGTTATTCATATTGGACACTCGTACCACGTGTCTGTAATTTGCCGAAATTACTACATATAGCTGGAGTTGACACGTAACACGTGTCGGTGTTATGCAACAGGCATTCCACTCCAATAAATACATGGCTCAGAGGCAAGTTTTTACTTGATTTAGTTATTCCATTCCAGTGATGCAGGATTGCTGTTACAGAGGGAGCTCTTGTGTTTGACAAAATCGTATTTTATATTCCTTTCCTAAATCATAGATGTGCGAAACGAGGCTTGCATAGTATTATCTAACCAACTATTTTGTGTTATTAAGACAATCTGTTCACGTTTTTAATGGAGCTGCATATCTGTGTTAATTTTTTCCTGTAGTGGAGGAAGAGGAGGATGAGCCTGAAGGAAAGCAAACAGAGCTGCCGATTATTGCAAACTACCTATCTAACCCGCCCTTCTTGTATTGCAAGATGGATAAGAGCGATCTGAGTATAGCACGACACGTTTCTCAAAATGGCACCAGTGACCATTTGGATTCTGTAGTCTCCGAGCCGGCCACATTATCCCCCATAAAGGAGCAGCAGCAGCAGCAGCAGCAGCGTGTCTACTCGGACAGCCAAACCCAACCGGCATTGTCCTACGTCTCCATGGTAGAGTCGAGCAGCATTGTGCAAAACCAGGTGACTAATGGGACCCTGTCCATGGAGGTCTCCCCGGAGGTGCATCACAGCAACCATAATGAGTACACTCACAATCACAGCATTGCCCAGAACAGCCCTGTTTGTCCCCCGCTCCCTTCAGCAAGCGCAGGCTCTAATCCCACCATTACCCGGCAACAGTCTCTCACCCATCAGCTGAACGGCTCTCAGCCTGGGGGCTCTATGCCTGCCTTCCAGCCCTTCTTCTTCACCAGCACCTTCCCTGTAAACGTGCGGGGTATGTAGCACAGAGATGTGCAAATCCGGTAGCTCAGTAGCTGTTGTGGCATAGTGTCTTGAAACAATTTTTTTTTCTTCTTTCTCTTTCTTGCTCTTCCTCTCTTTCTCTGTCTCCCAGAGCTCGTTCTGAAGGTGCGAATCCAGAACCCACATGCCAGAGAAAATGATTTCATCGAGGTGGAGCTGGATAGACAGGAGCTGACGTACCGTGCATTGCTGCGGGTCTGCTGCCGTGAGCTGGACATTAGCGCTGAGCATGTGGAGAAAATACGCAAGCTCCCTAACACTATGCTCAGAAAGGTGCGTGCGCTTTCCTTTTTAACTTCTTTTAAGGCTTTTAAAACCCAGTTGCTTGCATTAACGGCTTCTGTTTACATGTCTGAATGTGTAGTTGATTGTGTGATCCCAATTCCATGTTTTAATATATCTGCTGCTTTTGTCAGATTACGATTTGACTGAACAGGATCTCACTGCTTGACATTTACTTCTGCTTTGGCAATGATTAGTGAATGAATTAACTGATTATACAAAAGAAACAAAGGGAGAAGTGCTGAGTCTCAATTCGCCTACTTATACTATGCACTACAAGTATGTACTCTTTTTGTGACCACATACATTTGAGTGTGTAGTAAGAGTATGCAAGTACTGGGACGTACTAACACGTCATGAAAAGGAAGAGAACGTTGTTGCCTAGTTACGCACACTGTCATTGTAAACAAATTCAATTCAATTTTATTTGTATAACGCTTTTTACAGTGGTCATTGTCTCAAAGCAGCTTTACAGAAATATATAAACACAGGATACAGATTTTAAGTGTGTGGATTAATCCCAATTGAGCAATGTGGCAAGGAAAAACTCCCTAAGATGATATGAGGAAGAAACCTTCAGAGGAACCAGACTCAGAAGGGAACCCATCCTCATCTGGGTAACAACGGATAGTGTAAAAGTAAAGGAAAGTTAATAATGTTTTTTATATAAAGTCTTTTTGTTGAACTAATCCACTGTTCAAAGGAGACCTGAGTACAAAACTGCATGTGGTAATTGCAGTCCCAGGGCCATAGTAGCAACCGTAGTCCCAGCAACCACAGAGAGAATGTCCATGTGGGAATTCGAGTTGATGAGAGCTCCATCCAGAGATAGGGCATCCGAACAGATCAGGCAGGTCCTGAGAGAAGAAAGGGCCAGGATCACTAGTATCTCCATAAAATCATGTGTGGCTTGACAGAAGGAGAGAGGGAGAGATTGTTAGGTAAGACTGTGCTTTGCGTAAAAGAAAGTCTATTCATGGTAGGCTTGAGTAAACAAATATGTTTTCAGCCTGGACTTAAACACTGAGACTGTGTCTGAGTCCTGAACACTAACTGGAAGGCTGTTCTATAACTGTGGGGCGTTGTAAGAGAAAACTCCTCCCCCTGCTGTAGCCTTCGTTATTTGAGATACCAACTAATAGCCTGCACCTTTTGATCTAAGTAGGCGTGGCGGATCATAAAAGACCAAAAGTTCGCTTATATACTGTGGCGCGAAACTAGTTGAATACTTTATAGATTAATAATAGTATTTTATAATCAATGCAAGATTTCACTGGGAGCCAATGCAGTGTTGATGAGATCGGGGTGATGTGCTCATATCTTCTGGTTCTAGTAAGGAATCTAGCAGCTGCCTTCTAGACTAACTGGAGCTTGTTTATGTTCCTACTGGAACATCCAGACAATAAGGCATTACAATAATCTAGTCTAGAGGTGACGAAAGCATGATCTAATATTTCTGCATCATGTAGTGACATCATATTAATTATCTTAGCAATATTTCTGAGATGAAAGGAGGCTGGCCTAGTAATATTATCTACATGAGCGTCATGTAAATTCCTCATTGCGTTTCAGCTATTCTTCATTCATTATACATTATATAATTTATACTATATAACTGAATTCACCTTTCCCTTGATTTATATTTCCACATTTCATTTACACCTCTTTAAAATGTGTCCTTGAATTCAGTGAAGCAAACGGTCACAAAATTCCTCCTCCACCGTGCAAGGAGCTGTGGGCAATATTTGTTGAAAAAGTGTCCACTGATCCGCACTTGGAAAACCTACCGGAAATAGTAGACCATACGGGTACCTTTGGGATACTCATTTCAAAAACTATGATTTGGGATACACTAATTCTAATCTCGGGTACTATTTAGGGCGGATAGTCGATGAATTGGGATGCAGCAAAGCACTGCACATTTTAGAGGTTGTTTAATACAGGCTGCAGCACTTTTCATTTTCTCTTCTAATGTGGTATTGTTGGAATTTACAGTCCAAACATTAGTGCTGTTTGATGTTGTTGTTGTTGTTGTTGTTGTTGTTATTATTATTATTATTATTATTATTATTATTATTATTATTATTATGCTTGTCTTGATGAGTCAGGACAAAGACGTGGCTCGACTTCAGGACTTCCAGGAACTGGAGGTGGTGTTGGAGAAGGCAGAGAGTTTGTCTATGTTCTCTGGCCCAGGAGCGCTGAACGACAGGCCCTGCTATAACATGAAGGCCTCGAGGCTCACCTACTAGCTCCTGCCTCCAGACCCAGCACAAGGTGGACTGACTCGCTGCCCCATCTGGGACTGTAGTTCAAAATGCCTAATTCATACCTATGTTATGTTTTTTTGTTTGTTTTTTTGGCCATTCTATAGATCAGATGCCATTCTTCCATTTTCCTCCTCAGTCTGTATACAATGTTAGCCATATGCCTTTTTCTCCCCAGCCTATAGTTTGCCCGTGAGGCCCTCATCCTCTTCTTCCTCCTCCTTCTCCTCCTCCACTGTAATCCTTATTCGTTTTGTCACACGTCTTTGGGTTTAAAACGTCTTTCCTGGTCATGACATCATGTTTTAGGAGCCACTGTTTTTCAGTATACAAAATTTTCTCACTCGCCTTTGGGTCGTGTATCCAAATCTGTCACCTCTCATGCTGCTGGCCTATGTGAAGTTTTCAGATCTGCCTCGCCGCTGTGTTTGCTATGAGGCCACTGTGTGGTTTTGAGCACAGCTCACAGGGACAGTTGTGACCGGTACCAGCACTTCTTATTGTCAGTTATGGTCAACATATATGCACTCCTTTCCCAATACAGGCTATTTTAATTTGCACTGGCAAAGCACACAGCAAATTTGCTTGATTGCTAACATCCTCTTTAAAGTGTGTTAGCTTTTTTTTAGTTCCACTTGGGAAACCCATTGTAGTTTGATGTACTAAAATACAGCAGCTTCAGAAACTAAAACGGAGGGGTGTTTTTCATGTTCTGTGTATGTGTGTTTGCCAGATAATCCCCAGTGCACTTGAACAAAATGGCAAGTAGGAGGTACTTTTAAAAATGCATGGGGCTTTTTCTAATTTCATTGATTTTTGAATATATCAATGGTGTGTTTTGGTGATTATTGCTGCTCCTTCAGTCACTGCAAAACTATCTATCCTCATGATCTTGTATCAAGGCCTAATAATCAATTTTCATTCTGCACTGAACAATGTAGCAACGATTGCCGTTATTTTATTTAAATCTTCATTTTTAAAGGAACGAAAGATTCAAGAACAGGGTTTAATGACTGTGAGCTTCCATGAACACTTTAGGTTTAATAGTTATAATTTGAGGGATAAAGTTACTATAATGGATATTGTTCTCTGGACCTAATTGCTGCACATGTTTTATACTTAGGAAGCAGGATTCATTTAGGAGCAGTGCCGTTAAGTTATTCAATAACGGTCTGTATTGCGGTCCCAGTTCCTGAGATAAAACGTGCAATACTTCTTTATAATTTTTGTTTAAATAAAATTTGTATATATGCCAAAAGACACAGTGCACATGTAGACCAGGGGATGTGCTTCATTTCTTTGAGTTGTTGTTTTGACAACTTTTGTTTTTGTAGATGATCAGGAAGTATGAAAGTAGGAAATTCAAAAGTAGGCATAGCTTCTGATTTATTTTTTCTTCTTCTTTTATTCACACTAATTGAAAACTCTTTTGTCTTTTGTTTTAAAAGGGTGTCTAACAATGTCCTAATATGAAAGTGTGTTCTAATATAAAATGCAGAAACTGTTCACCTTTAACTTTAGTCCCTCTACACATTGTATTGTTCTGTACTGATTGTTTAAATATATTAATTTATAAATTTGACTAGAAAGGAGGATCCAGAGCACACTACAGCTGAAATGGAGCCAAGCATTTGTCTGCCTGCCTGCCTGCTTGTCTGTCTGTCTGTCTGTCTGTCTGTATGTCTGTCTGTCTATGTATCAGTTATGTTCTGTATGCTCATAAAAATGCTGTCCATTCACAAGGTTGAGAAAGCTGCAACATTTCTGACTCATGTAAGGCATCAAAATTCTCTGTGGAAAACTCAGTGTACTAACTGGTCATGTTCGGGATGATGAATACAGTTTGACTGAACCTATGCACCCACTGTCTAATATTGTATATGTGTCCTCTGTGGATTTTCTTGTCTTTACTCAAATGAATATACAGTCCCCTCTGAAAGTATTGAAACAGAAAGGCCAGTTCTATTGTTTTTGTTATACATTGAAGACATTTGGGTTTTCCTCTTTCTCAGTTTCAGAATAGATTGCTTTTCCCCCATAGACAGCTCCCTGGTCTTCATGTTAGTTTATACTATTTAACAACCAATACCATGTTCACAGGCAAAACCTAGGGCTCAAACCAAGAGTAGACATTTAGAGCTATTAAACTGGTTTATTAGGACATGCAATCAGTCACATGTTCCTATATTTTTGATCACTTGAAGAAATAAGTGAGTTCAAACAACATGTGCAATGTTATAAGTTGTTTAACAGATCCAGATGTAAATATGAGGAAATGAAAGCTGAAATTCTGATCTATCATCTCCTATCTTTTGATCTCTGACTTCTATAATGTATAGCAAAAACAATAAAATTAGCTTTGCTATTCCAATACTTTCGGAAGGGACCATATACTTGCTCTTTAGTAGAGTGACACTTTGAGGTGCTGTACACATTTCCTGTTCTGAAAAGATGGATATTTTCATGTTCAGGTGACAAAATTTAAACTGCAAGTTATTTTTAGGTTTAGTTTGGGTGCCAGCAATCTCATAGAATATATCGTCAGTCACAGGAAACTGAAAAGCAATTTGGAAAATTCTTCTAAAAAAGAATGGACAGTTTATTTATTTCATAAAAATAAATGATTATTTATACCTATTCTTAAATACAGAGAGATATGCAATTTGTGGGGAAACTTATAGAAGCTAAGAATACCACTGAAGGTAGTCTACACTCACCGGCCATTTTAATAGGAACAGCTGCTCATTCAAGCAATTATGTAATCAGTTAATCATGTGGCAGCAGTGCAATCCATAAATCGTTCACATACAGGTCAAGAGCTTCGGTTAATGTTGGCATAATGGCTGGTTTTCCACTTGATGTTTTTTTTGTTTGTTTGTTTGTTTTTGCAGCATTCTGGGTAAACTCCCAGGAAATCAGCCATTTATTAAATATTCAAACCAGCATGTCTGGAACTGATGACCATACCATGTTAAAAATTTTCCATGTGTGATGTAAACATCAATTGATGCTCTTGACATAGATCTACATGATTTTATGCATTGTGCTGCTGACTCATGATTGGCTGACTGGATAACTGCATGAATGAACAGGGCTACAGGTATCCTGTGCTGTTAAGTGGCTGGTGAGTGTAGTTTTCCCTCTAATAGTCCACCTAGTCCAAAAGTGTGCACCTTGCCATATTTCCCTTTCTTCTTGTATTGTACACATGTTGGACCACATGTACAATATCAACTCAATCAACAGACTGAGACTAAGGTCAGAGATACAGGTATCCTGTCCTCCAAAGCTGTGGACAGTCTCCTTCCATCTCTTACATTTGGGCACATTGAGTGCATTTTTATTCCCCTTACATTCTAGCGCCATTTCTTGAGAACGCTGAGGAACTCTATCCTGCCTGCAAGCACTGTGTTGGTTTTCCTTGTTAACATCGCCAGCCTTACTGTGCTGTTTGCTGTCATTATGGAATTCCCTATGCCACATAATTAATCGCGTGAAGCTTTATTTATTAAGAATCTTAGCTATTTCTGCACTCAACACCAAACGTGCACTCACTAGTCAGATTCAGCCAGGTCATTACGTGTGGTACTGAGGTTGCTAGGATTTCTGATAGACTATATGGCCAAAAGTATGTTGACACCTATCCATCACAATCATGTATGAGCCTTCCCCAAACTGTTGTCAGAAAGTTGTAAGAACAGAATTGTCTAGAATGTCTTTGTATGCTGTAGCATTAAGATTTCCCTTTACTGCAATTATGGGGCAAAAACATGTTCCAGCATGACAATACCCCTATGCACAAAGTGATCTCCATAAAGACACGATTTGCCAAGGTTGGTGTGGAAGAACTAGAGTTAGTTAGTTATCAGCCTGCAACTGGATTCAAAAGTACAATGTTGTTGGGGGCTTTTTTTGCATGGTATAGGCACTTAAGGAAGCTGCAGCCCCAACAGCCCTGCACGTCCAGCATCTATGGGCACAAGAGCCATGTGGCTCCCTCCAGTGTGAGATCAGAACCTAACAAGCAGTCCATCTGGCCTAAAATGATGTGCTAGTCCACTCGGACAATGTTGTGAAAGTCAGATGAATCAATGATGAAGGCAGCACAAGGTCGAATGGCTATCTTCACTTTTCATGGAAGCTCATTGGGTGGGTCCAACTGTTGCTATTCTCAATGAGAGCGACTCACCTGCTGAGATTGTACAATGGTGAGGTGGACCGCTCATATGCCTGAGAGAGTGGGTCCAAGTCAACTTATTGCCTATCATGGTTCTCCCTAAAGCAAAGCTGGACTTCCCACTGGAACAGGATGCACTGGCCCACGTCTGGCCGCTCTATCTACTGTAAGCCTTTCCGCGTCTACTGCTGATTCTTCCCATGTTAGACAGAATATAGCAACTAGGCCAGAGTGCTACTTGTGTCTGAGTTGGCTTGGCTGCCAAGTCATCTCTATTCATTCCTTGGCCTTTTAGCAGCTTTTGCCAACATGTGTTGGAATAAAGTCAACTATTGCAAAATTGCCATTTTAAGGGACCTAAAACATTTCACTGAACAGTAAATAGATGATCTCACACAGTTAATGAGATCATAAGTTTTTTCTCAAATTAAGCAACGTATCTATTGTTTTGCACTTGATTTTTCATTAAATTCCAGAAAGGGCAATATTGTGGGTTTACACAGACCTGAATGAACAAAAATGTTACTGTTAAATATTACTCAAGTATTATTGAAACTCGGCATTTGTAGAAGATAATTTACAAGAGAAAAAACATTTTCTACTTCTTGAATTTTCATTTTTACCTTCAAAATACTTGTTAAAAATGCCATGAGATGATTTTTCTTGCCCAGTTGCTTCATGTTCTCACTTACTAAGATGTGTTTAAGACATATTTACAGCCATCCAATCAAATTTGCATTACTGCCAAATGAAACTTTGCACAACTGTGCTAACTGGTCTTTGAGCTGGTATTCTCTTGCCTGGATTTACTAATGATTCCTATAAGATGATATGTCTTCTTTGCCTACTTCATAAAAACGAAATCAAAATTTGGCATTAAGTCTTAAGATGCATATTGAGGTAAGTTAGCCCAGGTAAGTTAGAGGTAAATAAACCAATTTCTGTTCAAAACTGTTCATTTTGGATCAGTTAGCAATATTCATGTTTACTTGAACACTTGAATATGTTTAAATTTTGAAGTTTTTGACTCTGTACTAGCTTGACTTTCACGCAAGTAAATTTTTGGGTCAGGGCCTTTTACTTTTAATTGTGTAGGAGTTTTACACAGTACACACTGTTTTATTCCAGCAGGTGGTTGGTATTTGCTAACTTTTAAAAAGAATTTTAATTCATACCATTTTGTAAGATTTTCTTCCTTTCATACTTTTATGCATTTTATAGAAATTCTGGAGGCAGGTGACTGAATTTTAGCTTTCTCTCTAAATGTCTAAAACATTTCTTCATACTGGACTGTCTCTTGGTTTTCCTAGAAGAGACAATTCAAGAAGTTTGCAGTAATCTGCACTGCCATTGTTATCAAGAGTCTGAGTGAAGAATTGTTACTAATGAAGCTTAACATAATTAATATGTGGAAGTGGAACATATCTGATGATAATTACTAATTACACAGGGTCATTAAACAAATTTCAATGGATTGCACAGTTTATGGTGAGTGATCACTTGGTATGTAGGGCACTCAATCTAGCACCCTAAAAAGTTATTTGGCTTGGCCCTTTGGGTCAGCTTTACAACAGAGGGTTTCTATTTCAGAAATCTACCAAGTAGATCCCCTTTAGAAAGCTAGAATAGTTAATCATCTAAAGAATATGACACTTGCTATAGGGCATCGAGTTTTAACTCTAATCCAATTTATCTTATCCTAACACCAAAATGTGTTTAGTGTAAGTGTTATGATTTACTTTCTATGTATACACTCACTGTCCACTTTATTAGCAACACCTGCACATTAATTTATCCATCCATCTTCTACCGCTTACTCCTTTTCAGGGTCACAGGGAACCTGGAGCCTATCCCAGGGAGCATCAAGCACAAGGCTGGGTACACCCTGGACAGGGTGCCAGTACATTCATTTAATCATTTATTTATTTATTTATTTATTTATTTATTTATTTGTTTGTTTGTTTGTTTGAACATTAACTTAAGTTACTGACCTATATCTGCATGATTTTTTGTACTATGCTACTGCCACATGATGTTGATTAAATGACTGCATAAATGTACAGGTGTTCCTAATAAAGTGGACAGTGAGTGTATATACTGTATATTTGGAAGGGTTTGTAGAAGGAAAATAATTTGATTTAAGGAGAGAGAGAGAGAGAGAGAAAGCTGTTTCAGCTTTCCCAAAGATAAAGAAAGAGTGGATCAAATGTTTTTGTGGTGACATACAGTGTAACCTGGTAACAAGGAAAGGGACTACAACAATACTTAGTGGTGGAGCTGCGATGATGGTCAAAGTCAAGGTCCATCTGCAAACAGTACTTGTAGTGAGCTCTCTCTCTCTCTCTCTCTCTCTCTCTCTCTCTCTCTTTCTTTTCCTCCTGCAGAAGCAATATCTAACACACATTCAATATGGTGTAGGCGCTATGTGAGGAATGTTAGCTCTTTGCTTTCCAGGGGTTCAAGGGTCTTAAGGCTTAGGGGCCACACTATTGAAAACAAAGTTGCAATTGCTTTAGATAGATTTATGTACAATGGTATACAGTGTGGAAGAACTCTGCAATATATTATGAGCATTTGTTACTGTGTCATGGTATCTGTATCATTAAATCAGCCATGTTTCCGTATATTTTTCAGAGAAACAAGAAAATTGATTAAAACTAGTTTTTGGTTGATCAGATATCTTTGATGATTATGTGAAATGTAAATGAAATGTGGCATGTTCAGCTCTAGTGCCCTTTCACTGCCTCTTTCTCTCGCTGTGTTTGTGTGTTGAGGGAAGTATGTGCATGTGCAGAGAACAGACACAGTGGGTCTCTGAAAGAGGTTAAGGACAGGGGACTCTGGGCCTCAGTAACCCAGCATGTGCTGAGCCTGGGAAGAGCAGACAGGTTTTACATATATTACACTGGGCATAGTATCCTCAATAATTGAAAATGTTTCCTTTTGTGATGATTAAGACAAATGCTCTCTTCATACTGAAAAAGTCTGTGCCTGAAATGCAAGACCCACCAAAAAAATTGGTAAAAGTAGAAAGTATATCTACTTAGCATTGCCTTAATTTCTTCTTTATATTTAAAAGAAAATTGTATGATTATAATTAAGATAAGAATTGTTCTGGGTGGCATGTTTGTGCAGGGGGTAGCATGGATACCTCACAGCTCCAGGATCTGTTTTAAGCCTGAGCTCAGTTTACTGTCTGTGTGGAGCTTCTGTGCATTTTCTGTCCATGTCCGTTTCCCCCAAGTTAAAACCTGCAGGTATGTATTGACTGCTCAATTCCTCCTAGGTGTGAATGAGTGTGTCTGTATATGTGTACATGGATTGGTATCCCATTCAAAGTGTGTTCCTGCCTCACTCCCAATGTCCACCCTGGCCAGGATAAAGCAGTTGCTAAAGATGAATTCATTCATGAATAAATGAATAACTATTTCTTTAGCTCTTTTCTTAGGCATGTATGCCACAACTTACCACTTCAATGTCAAAGCTAATAGTGAGCAAAGACCAAATTCATGTGACCTAATACCCCTTTGTCTGTATCTTTTAACCAGATGACCCCATACTCAGAGCTCACAGCCTGAAGTTCATTTCCACATGTTTGGTCATATCAAAAAGAACAATACATACATAATAATCACAATAATATCTCATACAAAATGCATAATGTGACGTTTTAACATCAAACAGCTTCAAAGCGTTGATCTAAATTTCTAATAATCTCAGCTTTAACAGAAGTAACCGTAAGAATGAGACCAAATGTTGCTTCATACGTTGTATTTATGATGATGAGTTATCATGCTAGCTAACATTTGAGAGATTAGGAATAAAACTGTTCTTAACTAGCCTTAGCTGACGTTTTTGCACATTACTTGGAGTCGAGGGAGACTTTTTTTGCTTCTGTGAAACCTTGTGCTTTTACTTTAATACTTGAAAAAGTAATAGTTTGTAATAATACTTCTTGAGGGAAGATGTTTTTACCACACAATAATGCATGTGTGTGTGGGTAGGTGTGTATATATATGTGTATGTGTGGGTAGGTGTGTGTGTGTGTGTGTGTGTGTGTGTAGAGATAAATGGATAGATAGATAGATAGATAGATAGATATACAGTATCTCACAAAAGTGAGTACACCCATCACATTTTTGTAAATATTTGATTATATCTTTTCATGGGACAACACTAAAGAAATGACACTTTGCTACAATGTAAAGTAGTGAGTGTACAGCTTGTGTAACAGTGTAAATTTGCTGTCCCCTCAAAATAACTCAACACACAGCCATTAATGTCTAAACCGCTGGCAACAAAAGTGAGTACACCCCTAAGTGAAAATGTCCAAATTGGGCCCAATTAGCCATTTTCCCTCCCCAGTGTCATGTGACTTGTTAGTGTTACAAGGTCTCAGGTGTGAATGGGGAGCAGGTGTGTTAAATTTGGTGTCATCGCTCTCACACTCCCTCATACTGGTCACTGGAAGTTCAACATGGCACCTCATGGCAAAGAAAACTCTGAGGATCTGAAAAAAATATTGTTGCTCTACATAAAGGCTATAAGAAGATTGCCAAGACCCTGACACTGAGCTGCAGCACGGTGGCCAAGACCATACAGCGGTTTAACAGGACAGGTTCCAGTCAGAACAGGCCTCGCCATGGTCGACCAAAGAAGTTGAGTGCACGTGTTCAGCGTCATATTCAGAGGTTTTCTTTGGGAAATAGACATATGAGTGCTACCAGCATTGCTGCAGAGGTTGAAGGGGTGTGGGGTCAGCCTGTCAGTGCTCAGATCATATGCTCAGACCATTGAGTTATTTTGAGGGGACAGCAAATTTACACTGTTACACAAGCTGTACACTCACTACTTTACATTGTAGCAAAGTGTCATTTCTTCAGTGTTGTCACATTAAAAAGTATAATCAAATATTTACAAAAATGTGAGGGGTGTACTCACTTTTGTGAGATACTGTCATATATATATATATATATATATATATATATATATATATATATATATATATATATATATATAAGTGAGAGAGAGAGATGGATGGATGGATAGATAGACAGAGATATAGAGAGATAGAGATATATATATATAGAGAGAGAGAGCTATATAGAGATATAGATGGATAGAGAGATAGATATAGATAGATAGATAGATATGTATAGATATATAGATAGATCTATATCAATTCCTTTGTGCAAATACATGTAAGGCTATTAAAGGGTTAAAAGATGTTTCTGAGCGTCATATGGGTACCACTCCAACTATATCCAACGTGTAAATCCTGCTTTAAGTTCAGGTCACTTCAAAATTAACTTCAGTGGTGCCTGGCATTTGCTGGAATCTGTAGACTGCCTTTCTAAATCCTGTGCTGGATCTTAAGCAACAGGGTTCATGCACCGCTACCTAATCTCCAAGGACTATTAAAGGTGGCGTGGTGCATCGACTTCTCTCTCCACTTCGCTAGATCTTTGTACGGACCTACACGTTCGTGTTCTCTCGGAGCAAACCTATATGTGACTATATATCGAGCTTTTTCCATCGCATCGTTAGTGCAGGACATCTCTAAGCGTTTCACTCCAGGAAAGGGTTTGCTCTATTGAACTGAACACTAGAAGATGTGGTGGATGTTGTTTCCCCGATGGATCTGGTTTTTCCTTGGGCACGTCTGCGTTTTGCGCTTGCATCTTCGGGTCCGGGCAATGACTGTGTCCAAGGTGGTGTATTCTCACGCCGGAATGTGTCCTAATGAGATGAACCCGAATCTCTGGGTGGACGCTATGAGTACCTGCATGCGCGAGTGCCAGTCAGATCAGGTGAGGATGGTTTCGGTGGCACGCGCCCCGCGCTCAGTGTATGTAGTTTTTAAATTGCAGAGTGCGGTCCTACTACATTTACATTTATTCATTTACACTCACTACCAAAATCTGACTTTCTGAGTGTTTTGTATATGTAGGCGTCTCACTCCCATACTTTCACATAATTCAGTCTAGATTATCTACACTGTACGTTAGACTGTGGTGTCAAATATTTTGTAAATTGCATCCTTCCCTGCTGAAAAAAAACCCACAAAACAATCCAGAAACCCTCATAGAATTTGTAATGGTTTTAATGGAAACGGTAATGGTCCCTGTAGGTCTCTATTGGTAATTTGTTGCCTTCTATTGGTGGCATGTTATGTCTAGTGGATACCATTAAGGACCAATAATCGTTATGGTAATGGTTTTAATGGTTAGCTGATAGCTTGTGATGGTATTTGTAGTGGAAACCATTAGAATTTCTGTGATAGTTTCTGGGGTTTTTTGTTTGTTTGTTTGTTTGTTTTTCCCCCAGCAAGGTTTTCATTATTTTTTTCTGGATACTTGCATACTGCTTCCTTCATAAATTTGTGGTAGATCAACAGGTAGATGAACTCTGTTTTCCATAAACCCATAGAAATAAGCTTTTGTCAGTGCTTTACATTAAGGTTCCCTAAACTAACATTATTTACTGCATTAGATAACGTTAGAAACCTTCAGCGGTAATAAGCTGAGTAATGTTATGTAATTTGTTTAAACGTTAATGAAATAGATTTTTAATATAGATTATAGATTAACGTTTAATGTTTATTCAATCCATATATTAAATTACAGCATGTTCCTAAATGTTGATAACTAACTGAATACTCCTCTTCTGGTGTAAATATTGTAACTTGCTAATCAGTCTCTCTTCTGAATTTTGTCAGTTACCAACTATAAACAAATTAATTAAATTTGCTGGTTTAGTGTTCATTCTATTTATTAGCCAATCTTAAAAATAGTTAGTCTTTTCATTTTCTATACATATATGATCTTTTTTCTATGACATTCTTATAACATTTGCTGATGGACATTCTTGCTATTTTTCTCATCCCTTAGGACTGTGAGACATTTGAGAAGTGCTGTTTAAATGTGTGTGGAAGCAAGAGCTGTGTGGCTGCCCGCTATAGGGACATGAAGGGAAATAAAGGACCAGTGGGAATGCCAAAAGAGGCCACCTGTGACAAGTTCATGTGCACCCAGCAGGGTTCAGAGTGTGACATCTGGGATGGGCAGCCTGTGTGCAAGTGTCGTGACCGCTGTGAGCGGGAGCCTCGTTTCACCTGTGCCTCAGACGGTATGACCTACTACAACAAGTGCTACATGGATGCAGAGGCCTGTTCTAAGGGTGTCACCCTTACTGAAGTTACTTGCCGGTTCCACCTGTTGTGGCCCAACACCAGCCCTCCTCCTGAGGAGACGACTATGCTTCCTACTACTGTTTACCTGGAAACTACCCCTATGGACATCCGGGTTCCTACAGTGATCAGCAATCCAGTGCAAAACATTGTGTTTGTGGGTGAGACAGCAAGTTTCCTGTGTGAAGTCACTGGCAAACCCAAACCAGAGATCACATGGGAGAAACAGGTAGAGGGAAAAGAGAACACAGTCATGAGGTCAAACTACGTACAAGGTAACATAGTAGTGACTAACATTGCTCAACTTGTCATCTACAATGCTCAGCTCCAAGATGCGGGTATTTATACCTGCACTGCTAAAAACGTGGGTGGATCTATACAGACCCACTTTGTGCTGTCTGTCATACGTCAGGATCAAGCCATGAATGAGAGCTTAGTGAATTCCACACGTCTTCCTGCTGAGGAGTGTCTGAAAGCACCTGATATGGGCGACTGTGGAGAGGAAACCATCAGCTGGTACTATGAAGCCAAGAGGAACAACTGCTTCACCTTCACCTATAGCCAGTGCAACAAGAACAGAAACCACTTTGACACGTACAAGTCATGCATGCTATCCTGTGGAGCTGAACTAGCTGCCCCTTGCTCCCTCCCTAGTGTCCAGGGACCCTGCAAATCTTATGAGCCACGGTGGGCATACAATCATCTCCTCAAGAAGTGCCAGTCTTTTGTCTATGGTGGCTGTGGTGGCAATGAGAACAACTATGAAAGTAAGGAGGCCTGTGAGGACATGTGCCCCTTCCCCAAGAACCACAACTGCAAGCTGTGCAAGCCAAAACAGAGGATGATTACCAGCTTCTGCAAGAGTGACTTTGTGATCTTGGGTCGCATTACAGAACTGACAGAAGACCAAGATTCAGGCCATGCACTCATTACAGTAGATGAGATCCTAAAGGATGAAAAGATGGGGTTGAAGTTCTTTGGACAGGAGCCCTTGGAAGTGACACTGCTCAACATAGACTGGAGTTGTCCATGTCCCAACATCACTAATGCTGAGGGCCAGCTGATTATCATGGGGGAGGTGCACAATGGGATGGCAGTACTGCAGCCTGACAGCTTTGTGGGAGGCTCCAGCAGCCGTCGCATACGCAAGCTCCGCGAAGTCATCAACAAGAAGGCATGTGCTTTTCTCAAGGAGACTGGCAACACACAATAGCAATAAGCTCACAATGAAATGCAGTGGACTCTTTGAAACACCATATGTACCCGTACCCACCAACCTTTTTCTAGGCATTGTAATGAGCCACCAGCATTATCATATTACATCAAAGCTTTCAGTTCCATTCCAGTGTTTGAAGCTTTCAAACAAGAAAAACTACAATTAATTCATAGACAGTTATCTCCATGTACAAATTATCATTGTTACTTATTTACTTTGAACGTAACTGTTTTTAAGCACTTATTTTGTAAAAATTGCCAAAAAAAATCTTTTCATATTTTAGTTACACAAATTGTGTGTGCTCTTAAATCTGAACTTTAATGACAGAACACCTTATAGGCAATTACTTAAGCTAAATCCCATGGCCTTTAACTTAGTCAAGTATGAAAAGGGCTCAAATCTGCTGACTAACTTCATCCCTTCTATTTATCACCATGTCAGTTTGAATCAATAAATGGCCTGTCCAGTTTGTCTTTGCACCTTGTATTTACATTTTAATATATTTGCCCCCACCTTGATCTAAGCCTTATTTTATTTTATGCTTATTATTTATTTTACGAACTTAACTTTTCATACCTACCATGAACTGAATTACTACATAGTCCTATACATGCTTCACAATTTTTGTATTTTGTCTAAAGGTATGGCAGGCAATATATTCATGAGATAACTATTAATCAACTAAATGAATGATGATTAAAGAAATGTATCCCTAACTTTTTTTCTTAACGCCTTCATTTCTTCACACCACTAAGGAGTACAAACATTGAATACCTCAGCTTAGTGGTTTTTGTGAGTGTGTGTGTGGGGGGGCGTATTTTATGTTAGTTTACTTGTTCCTTTCCTCCACTGTTAGTCAATGCTGGCCCTTGTACTTGAGCAGGCACATTCCAGCTGGACGGTGGTGGGGGTGAGGTGGAGTTCTCAGGGGACACGGGGGGCAGTCTGATCCGTGTGTTATGTCTGGGTCTGGGGTTCTCTGCTCTCCTGCTGACCTTTCATGTGAGCAACGGGGCTCTGTTGGCCGAGCACCCCGCTGCCTGACCCTCTCATCTTCTCAGCCCGACTCCAGCCCTGCCGTGACATTGTGCTGGTAGGGAACCTTCTCTGTACACATGTGTACACACACATATACACATACACTGCATTCTGGTTTAAAGTCCATTCTTTGAACTCTTGACTTGAGCTGGATGTGAGACAGAGGGCCAGTACATACTTGTTTTCCCCAAGGTGGGCCTCTGATGGCTCCCTCGGGCTGTCCAATGGGGCCCCGGTCCATGACCCTGTAAGAGGCTAATGAAAAGGAGGGAGAAAGAAAGAGAAAGGGGGAGAGTATGAGGGAGAGAATTCATTAAAGTTGCTGACAAGTGTCAAGTACAACAGTCAGGCTCAGGTTCACTGGCTCACTTGGCTCACTTATTTTCACTAATTACAAACCTTTTCAAAAGTACAATGCAAATAAAAAAGAGACACAAGTCATGTTAACACCAAGTTACCAGTTTATTTGATATGTCATGTTCAGTTTAGGAATTAATTACACCTAATCAACTTCTTTGCATTATGATCCCTAGCACTACACATACACATTATTATCGATATCATCTGGCATTTGGAGGCAAAGTCAACACGTGGAAATCTTTTGTCATGTTCCTCAAACCATTCCTGAGCAATTTTTGCAGTGTGGCAAGGCGCATTATCCTGCTGAAAGAGGCCACTTCCATTATGGAATACTCTTGCCATGAAGGGGTGTACTTGGTCTGCAACAATGTTTTGGTAGGTAATGCGTGTCAATGTAACATCCACATGAATGCCAGAACGCAAGGTTTCCCAGTAAAACATTGCCCAGAGCATCACACTGCCTCTGCCAGCTTGCCTTCTTCCCATAGTGCATCTTGGTGCCATCTCTACCCCAGGTAAGCAAGACATTCAGCCGGCCATCGACATGATGTAAAAGAAAACGTGAATCATCAGACCAGTACTAACCCAGCATACCGCAAACAGCCCACAAGACCTGCTGTTTTGTAGATGCTCTGACCCGGTTGTCTAGTTATCACAATTTGGACCTTGTCAAAGTTAAGAGCTTTATGCTTGCCCATTTTTCCTACTTCGAGAACAGACTGTTCACTTGCTTTCTGCTTAATATATCCCACCGCTTGATAGGTGCCATTGTAACAAGATAATCAATGTTATTCATGTCACCTGTCAGTGGTTTTAATGTTATGGGTGATCTGTGTATCTGGAATACACAAACAACCATTCATTTTCCATACCAATCGTAAACTGGGAGCTTGGAGCCTATGCCAGGGGCCAGGGGAGACACCATGGATGGGGTGGCAACCCATCGCAGAGCACAATTGTGTGAACACACACACACACACCCATTCAGACACTATGGACAATTTAGAGATGCCAATCAACCTACAATGTGTGTCTGGGGACTGGGGGAAGAAACTGGAGTACCTAGAGGAAATCCCCCAACCCAAGGCAAACGTGCTAACCACTAAGTCACTGTGCCCCCCTTATACAGAAATGATACATGGATCTTTATTATTATTATTATTATTATTATTATTATTATTATTAACGTTGTTGTTCTTATTAACTTTTATATGTTTTATTTTTCTGTGTACTGCTTATTTTGTGTACAGCCCTTTGAGAAGCTGCTTTTAAAGGCGCTTTATAAAATAAAGTTTATTATTATTATCAGACAGTTGTGTACAGTTGTACTATAACAATGGAGTTTCTGTGCATGTACTCCATAAACTCCATTATTATAGTACAACTGTACACTTAGTGTTAACTAAAATCAACATGCAAATACACTGCATGGTTTTGTAGATGTACAATCACTAATTGTAATCCATCTGTTGCATCTATTGTCAGACCCATTCTACCCTATCCAGCAAGGAAAAGGGACCACCACTGGAACACTGCTGGCCAGAATATTATTTGGGTGGTCAGCGATTTTTAGCACAGCAGTGACGCTGAGGTGACTTGAAATTTTTTTTAAGCTTTAAGCTAATACACTTTTATTGAATTGAATTATTCAATAAAGTGCATTTGCATAACACTTTTAATAATATATATTGTCACAAAGCAGCTTTACAGAAATCTAAATGTAGATTTAGATCCCAAATGAGCAAGCCAGAGACGACAGTGACAAGGAAAAACTCAGCGATGACCGAAAGAAGAAACCTTGAGAGAAACCAGGGAACCTGTCCTCTTCTGGGTTATACCAGGTAGTGGGATTATAATTCATTAAAGTGTACAGTTGTAGAAGAGTAAACACAAACACTACTAAGTGTGTTTAAAGGATCGTCTGTATGAGCATACTGTGAATAAGAGTCCTGGGATAAGCACAGGAAAGTTTTTATGGATTCAGCAGCAGTTTCAGAAGGTACAAATCTGCAAAATGCAGATTATCCACTGAAGAAAGCATGAGACTTCGGCATAACCTGTTTTTGGGGCTCTTTAAACTATCTATGTGGGACCATCCACAAAGAATTTGGACAACACAAATGAACAACGTTACTACTTTGTTGTGAAGCCATTGCTGACAATTATAGCGTCAAGAGGTCTATGGTAAGAAATAGTTAACTTTTTATAGAATTTTGGTTTAATTAACCTATTCCTCTTGCCAAATCATCCAAATTCTCAAGGTTAGGAGGGTCCCTCTGGTGGACTTGCAATTTTATAATCCTCCATGCATTTTCAATGGCATTCAAGTTAGGTGGTTGGTTAGGCCATACAATGGCTTCTTGAGTCATTTTGGCCGTATGATTGGGGTTTGTTGTCTGGTTCAGCTTCTTGGCCGACAATATTAAATTCTTCTCTGATATGTCACGATATTTCAATCTATTCATTTTTCCTTCAATGTAATGCCATGTCATAATGCTCCCACCTCTGTACTTCACTGTGGGTATGGTGTTATTGGGAACATACGTGCAACACTTCTTTCTCCAACATTACAATCATTACAGTTCTTTTTTTAACTGAGGGGTTTTGCATAGAGTTTAGGAATGGAGATGACTGTGATGCAGTTCATTGCTAATTGTTCTCTATGTAACTATTGTTCTTTCTGCTTTCAGCTCCTCCTGCAACCCTTTTTAAGTGACATCTGACTTATATCTTACTTTCTTTATCATTAGTCAGATCGCACATTGTGAAAACTTGCATGGCACACCTGTTTGGTGACGATTTGGTTGTGGTTCCACAAACTTTCCACGTGCATAATATCACATGCACCTTCACCACGATTGCTACTTGTTGAGTGAAATTTTCTCAACCAATGGCAGCATCGTTTATAATGACACCATGTGCAATTTGCAAAAAAACATTTCCTGTACTATGTATATCTAGAACTTGATTATATTTTCATGTAACCTTTACATATACAGTTGAGGTCAAATGTTTGCATTCATCTAAATTAAACTCCACACAAATGTTACCAAACAATTATTTTGTTAAGTCAATTATTTCCATAAGAGGGTATTTCAAAATAATAGCTAAGAGACAGATATATTTCAGCTTTTATTTACTATATAAGTTTTTCAGTGGTTCAAAGATTACATACACTTTGTAGAATTTAGTGGCATTGCCTTTTAATTACTTGAACTTGACTCAGAATCTGTGGGTAGCCTTCGACAAGCTTCTCAAAAAACTTTGCCAGGATTTTTCCTATTCCTCTGGCCAGAACTGGTGTAATTCAGCCAGGATTGTTGTCAGTCAGTCAGGTTTTTTTTTTTTCAGTCCACAAATGTTTTATGGGATTCAGGTCAGAATGCATTTTCAATACTTTCAGTGTTGTATTTAAGTCATTTTATTACAACTTTGAAGGTATGCTTAGGATCAAGTTTTAATTTCTGGATAATGTCTTGAGGTTTTGCTTCAGTATTTTTAGATAATCGTCCTTCCTCATGATGCCATCTATTTTCGGAAGTGTACTAATCCCCTTTCCAGTAAAATGGCCCCACAACATAATGCTGCCACCCCCAAGCTTCACAGTTGGGATGGTGTTCTTCAAATTAAAAGCTTAATTCTTTTTCCTGCATACATAGTGCTGATTACTATGGCCTACAAATATATAAATATTTCTTTCATCTGACCAGACCAGAGAACACTCCTCCAAAAGGTTAGTGATCACATGCAAACTTGCTTTATGCCAGTCTTGAAGTAGGGGCTTCTTCCTTGTATGACAGCCTTTTAGGTCATGGCAATGTAGGACTCTCTACAGTGGATATAAAAAGGTCTACACACCCCTGTTAAAATTGCAGGTTCTTGGGAAAAAAAAGAATAACACTAAGGTAAAAATCACGCCAGATCTTTTCTTACTGTCAATGTAAAGTTGCAAAGTATACAAATAAAGTGAAGAAAATCAAGTTTTTTTTAGGAGTTTAGGAATTCAAAGTGCTTTACATAGCGGGGGGGTGGGGGGGGGGTTTGTTGTGGGGGGGGGGATGTAAGCTCCTCAACCACCACTAGTGTGTAGCATCCACCTGGATGATGCGACGGCAGCCATAGTGCACCAGAACGCCCACCACACACCAGCTATTAGTGGAGAGGAGAGTGATGTAGCCAATTCAGATATGGGGATTATTAGGGGGCCATGACAGAGAAGGGCCAATGGAATTGAATTTCGCCAGGACATAAAGATTTTTAGTTGGATTCAGATCTGGGCTCTGGCTAGGTCATTAAAAATCTTTGATCTTCTTTTGGTTAAGTCATTCCTTTGTTGATTTGGATGTGTGCTTTGGGTCACAGTCACTGAAAGGTGAAATTCCTTTTCATATTCAGTTTACTAGCAGACAGCTGAATGTTTTGCCAAAAAAAAAAAAATCAACTGGTATCTGTAGCTATTCACAATTCCCTCCTCGCCCCAGTTCTGGATGAAGAAAAGAAGCCCTAAATCATGACACTTCCACCACAATGTTTCACCATGGGTGTGGTGTTCTTTTAGTGATGTGCAATTTTTGGTGCCAAACATATCTTGGAATTATGGAATTATTATATCTTTTTGAATTGTTCTCTTCAGATCATAACACATTTTGCCACATGTTTTTGGATGGTTTATGAAGGCTTGGATGTTATTTGTGAGAAAGGGCTTCTGTCTAGCCACCCTACCCCACAGCTCAGACATGTGAAGAATATGAGAGATTGTTGTCACATGCAGAGAATAATCAGTACTTGATCTCTTCAATGGAAGGGCACATATGTGGCTGCCAAGTGGATGGATGGATGGCTGTATTTCCCAAATATGCTGTCAATCATCTCCTACAACCTGAGTGTACTGGCCTCAGCAGGGTAGAGAGACCACATCTGCAAGGGGCCCTTTCTATTACTTAAAAAATCTAGCAACTTGATAATACCATTTTTATTTTGGTTCATTTAAACTCATCATGCAGCAGAAACATTCAGAAGTCCTCATATTTCTAAAGGAGCTGCTTAATGCAAGACTTTTCTCACTTACGTTAATTAACTTGTCACACTCCCTTTCAGTCTCAGTTAGCACGTTCCCCATGTCCTGCACTGTTCCTTGCAGTTACTCCACCTGGTGCTTCAGGTCAGACTTCTCTACCTCTAGCTGATTAATGGTCTCCACAGCCATCTGATGTTTCTCCTCTGCTTCAGCCAGGGAGACCTAAAAAGTACAACAATGAAAATTTATTCACTTCTACACACACGTTCAGACACTTTTAAAAAATGTGAGTGAGCAAGCACACACACACACACACACACACAGAGCACGCGTGAGAGACAGAGAGAGAGAGAGAGAGAGAGAGAGAGATTTCACAATAGCAGTTGTAGTTTCATGAGAAGGAAAGCTTACCTTCAGTAACTTCACTGTTTGCATCACACTCTTCTTCATCTCATCCTCCTTCATATGAATCTCCTAAAACACACACACAGAGCAAAAGATGCTTAAACTCGAGTGCTTAATGTTCACATCTGCAATGAGCCACTTCTGTTGTATTAGCAACTTGAAAATACATTTTTTAATTTTGGTTAAATTAATCTCATCATGCAGTAGAAACATGAAATGTCTTCATATTTCTAAAAGGAGCTGCTTAATGCAAGACTTTTCTCACTTACATTCATTTCATCAGCAGACCACCTGTAAGACTCATGGAGCACGTTCCCCATTTTCTGCACTCTTCCTTGCAGTATCTCCACCTGTACGTTCAGGTTAGACTTCTCCACTTCCAGCGGATCAGTGGTCTCCACAGCCTCCTGCTGTTTCTCAACTGCTTCAGCCAGGGACACCTAAAAAGTACAACAATTAAAGCTTATTAGCTTTATTTACTTCTACACACACATTCAGACACTTTTAAAAACCGACTCATTACTCATGACAAGCACAAACACACACACACACACACACACACACACACACACACACATACTTGCTCACATGCCTAAAACACAGCCATGGTGTGTTGTCCCAACATCATTCTTATTATACCTTGATGATAACAAGAATAATAAACCTGATAATAATTAATAATAAACCTCATTATATAATGCATTACATAACTATTATAATTAATAGGTTCATTTCTGAGCTCGTGATAGAGATGAGATTTTAGCCTCCCATCTAATCTAATCTCGCCATCATCACAGCTCAAGCTCACTGCATCAAACTCCAGTGTACAGATATTTCCTATTCTCAATCATTCTAGAGCTGCAACTAACAATTATTTTCATAATCGATTAGTTGAGTGATTATTATTCTTTTATTTTTCTGATTAATTGATTAATCGGATGGGGCGGGGCAAACTTTCAGTACCATTTTTTTTAATACAAAATCCACAAACTGAGTGTTACAAATATAAACTTGAGACTAAAACTTTACACAACTGTTTGTCCAAAACAGAAAAGAACCCAATAAACACACACACACACACACACACACACACACACACACACACACCAGAATATATATTATTAATTTAGGACTATAATTTAATTTGGTGCTTTTTGTGCATCCATAAAAAATTATGAAGAAATACTTATATACAATATAAACTAAACTTAAATAAATAAATAAATAAATAAATAAATAAATAAATATAAATTTATTTTAATTTATATTGTATGTAAGTATTTATTCATTATTTTGTACCCTTGCCTTAGAGGACTTTCCTGCTCAGTCACATGATTATTTCGCCTCCATCTGATGGTGACTGAGGTCATGTTGGGAATAAAAGGTAACGCTGACATAAACTGAAGAAAGTCATTGTCGGTGACTCGGGTGTCTGCTAATGCCAGCGTGCGTATGACATTATGCGACATCGACTAGGAAGCGGCTTATACTTCCGGTTAGTAAAAAAAACCCGCTAGTGATATATTTGAGATGATATTACCTTTCTAAAATCCACACACTAGATGGTAGTGCAGAGTGCATAGTGTAAGTGTACAGTACGTCATTTGGGACACAGCTTTAGTATTTACTCTCCGAAGCGTGTTTTTGGAACAGAATTAACGTAATGAGCAAACATGTCCCGTGTCATGCGGAGACCAACTAATCGATAATGAGATTCGTTGACAATGATTTTCATAATTGATTATTATCGATTTTATCGATCAGTTGTTGCAGCTCTAGTATTCAATATGTATAACCAACATTTAGAATTGGTTATAATGTCATAATCTATATGTATAAACAATATTTAGAAGCATAATATAAATTCACTGAACAATGTTTGATCAAGTTATATTCTAAGTGTGTATTGAGTTAGATGAATTCTGTGTTTTACTGTACAATAATTGTTTTTTCTGTACCAGCCTATATCTTCCTCCACAGAAGCAAATAATTTTGAGGCCAGATACCAATTAACGAGTTAGGATAAGGCCTTAGGAGGGGAGGTAGGTTTCAGCTAGGACAGCAGGTAGAAGCAAACAGAAACTCATTGAGACCTAAGAAGGAAGTGTTGGTCAAGGTCAGGGAGAAACAAAAAAAACAAAAACAAAGACTCTTGTTATTCCGGTTTCCTCCCCCAGTCCAAAGACATGTATGGTAGGCTGATTGGCATGTCTAAAGTGTCCGTAGTGTATGAATGGGTGTGTGAATGTGTATGTGATTGTGCCCTGCGATGGATTGGCACCCTGTCCAGGGTGTACCCTGCCTTGTGCCCCATGCTCCCTGGGTTAGGCTCCAGGTTTCCCTGTGACCCTGAAAAAGGATTAAGCGGTATAGAAGATGGATGGATGGATGGAGAAACCTTGTCCTCATACAACGTTTTCAAGAAAAACAACTAACCGCGCATGCTCCACAAATTCAAGATAACATATAGACATGAATTGTGGCGAAGAAGATTGGTCCGTTTTTAATGAAAGGCAAAACCCTGCCTACGATGAGTACGCTGTGGAGAAAGGTATAAAAAAAAAAAAGGGCTGTGTGTTTGCATATTTTAGACTTTCTGCACACTGTCTCACTTTATTGTTTCAATAAAGTTTATTTACTTTTTGACATCTACTAACCCTCTGTCTCTGAAGTTTTTTAACTTAGGCTGAAAAGACTGTTTGTCACGACAAGGTCGGAAGTTCATTCCACCACTGAGGAACAGTTAGTTTGAAGGTTCCTCAAAGGGACCTTGAGCCATGCTGAGTAGGCTCTACTAATTGTCGGTCGTTAACCAATCACAGATTGCATGAGGGAACGTAAGCCTCAAGGAGAGTGTTGAGGTAGGGGGTGCTGTTAGGAGTAGGGATGTCACAAGAACCGATACTTCGGTACCAAGTCGGTACCAACGTTCTTAAAACGTGACGGTACTTGTTTTTCTGCAGTAGCGTAGGTAATGTTGGTAATGAAGGTAACGAGGTTGCAGTTCTTCCAGACCTGATGGGGCAGCAAAGATGCACAAGTGTTTTAGTCAGTCCACAAGCGGTGAAGAAGAAGAAAAACGCCTACAAGCACACAGGAAATACTACAGAAGTTTAACTTCGCCCGACTTGTTGAGAGGCAGAGAGAGGAAAGCTCGTTGAGAGGAAAGTTAGCATCGGTTGCCGGTATGCAACGGATGCTATCGTTCATTTCAAACAAAGGGAGGAAACACCTGGAATTTGGCGAAGCACCTGAAAGAAAATATTATGTTTGTATGAAGCAGCTGGCATTGTGGCCATGAAACCAGCTACCGTTATGCTCCATGTAATGTTTGCGATAGCCAGTTATTTGTTAACGACGCTAATGCATTGTAATGTTATAAACTACCTCCTAATGGCCACCATGCATCGCCATTCAGCCCGTGTCCTGTTAGCTAAATGTAGCCTAATGTCACTAATAATTATTCAAATGTTCATGCTTTTAATAAATCTTTTCTCGCTCTCTTTTTGCCAGTATTAATCAGAGGAGCATGTCCTCCAGAAGTTTTAAATTTTATTTTTAATTTTTTCTTTCTTTCTTTTTTTATATACAACACCGTGGTATAGACTTTGGTATCGAGTATCATGTACTTTTGGTGGTATCGGTACCGACTACTAGATTTTTGGTATTGTGACATCCCTAGTTAGGAGCAGAACAAACTTACCATGACCTGGTCCTGAGGAACCTCTGTGGGTTGGACCAGAGCCGGTTCCGTGGCCTTTTCACACACTGGGTCTAAATAAAGAAATAAATCCATCAGACATCATCATCTATTATTTATGTTTTGAATTCCAGACCAGCAGGATTTTCCACTTCTGATCCTGGTGAAGTTCCACAGCACAAGTATTCCACCTTTCTCACTGGCCTCAGGAATAAATACACTTTACTGATGTTCAGTATGTACATGTCTAATGTGGGCTGAGGCTAAGAACAAACACTGACAGATTTTATTACACATTCATGAAGCTAAACTCCTCCATGAACCTGGACAGAGAGAGTGCTATCACCCATCAGTTCATCTTTCACCAAAATAGGACTAAAGCCTCTTAGCTTATGAAGGACTGAACAAATCTACTAAATTCATTTCTTTTAAAGGACAGAAGTAAACTTAGCACCACAGGGTTACAGCAGCACAACTTCTCTCGATTGCCTCGTTTAATATAACAGTAAATGGCGGCTGCCGTGGCTGCAGCTCCGGCCCTGTACAATAGGGGGCGCAGGGGGATATCCGCTACACCAGCGCCAAGTGCACTCAAAAACGTCTTCATTTTTCTCTCTTGATAAGAGCAACTTCAATAAGTACTCGCACAAAGTTCAATGAATGTCTGAAATCTCAGCGTTCTTGTTCCATTCTAAGAAGCAAGCGCTGTCACTCTAAAGAATAATCTTGTGATGCGTAAAAACACTGTTGCATCACATTTCTGGTTGTTATGAATGGTTGCTATGAGAATGAAAAAAGCATCCCTGTGCAGTTTAGGGCTGTGTTTGGCATTTTCATCTGCTCAGTTTATCTTCGTGTCATTTTGGTGCCCAACGTTTACGCATCCATGAAGAATTGTTTTTTAGCAAAGAAATATTCAGCTGGTGCAAAAACTGTAAGAAAATAAGACTTTTTTTCTGGCATGATAAATGTAGTATGATACCCATGGGGTTAGCTGTAACATTTTGGTTCTTTGATTTAATTCGATATAATAGATCTTATATCCCCAAGTTAAATCTGAGCTTGGTTTACTGTCTACAGTTTCACATCTTTCTCCATGTCCCCATGGGTTTCCTCAAGGTTCTCTGGTTTTCTCCTACCTCCAAAAACTTGCCAGTAGGTGGATTGGCTATGCTAAATTTGCCTCTAGGGGTTAATGGATATACGTGAATGTGTGTGCATGATGCCCTGTGCTGGACTGGCATCCAATCCAGGGTGTATTCCATCCTCTCACCCAGTGTTCCTAGGGTAGGCTCACTTTTCTGCTCTTGGGGTAGGATGACTGACTGAATGAATTAAACTAAAATACATTTTGACATTTCTTTTTCTTTTTCCTTTTTTTTTAAAGTGATGAATGTTCAATGTTACACCACACGGGGGCAGCAGAGCAACATGCCAAATAGAAAGATGCCTTACTGTCCAGCAGTAAGGCATCTGTAGAAACTGACCTGCAGTTTCTATACGCAAGCCAATAAATAACATGCCAGGACCAGTTAGCTTGGAGAAATTTGGAAAAGGCTTATTTAAGAATTTCTGCTCTATGAAGATGATTTTTTTAGCACATAAATACATACCCCTGACTGTATATATGTTTGACAGGTTAATGCATTTTTTCCTGTATACTCTGGGCCTTGGGAAATATCATCACCTTCCCAAGGAACACCTGTGGTCAGTCCTTACTACCAAGTAGACTATATTTAATACAGTGTTATACTATGGCAAATAATACACAGTTAAGGCAGTGGAACTACATTCTGGTGAACAGTGGAATGACTTTATTGTACAAGATCTTCAGGTACACTCTTCTGTATATTGTAGAGCAATAGTCATTCGTTAGGATTTCCCCATTTTATTTCATTCCCACTCATCATGTGCACAGTATCTCCATATACACTCACTGTCCACTTTATTAGGAACACCTGCTCATCCATGCAGTTATCTAATCTGCCAATCATGTGTCAGCAGTGCAATGCAAAAAAAAAAAAAACTCATGCAGATACATGTCAAGAGCTTCAGTTAATGTTCACATCAAACATCAGAATGAAATATGAGTATTTCAGAAACTGCTGATCACTTGGGATTTTCACACACAACAGTCCCTAGAGTTTACATAGAATGGTGTGGAAAAACATTGAGTGAGCAACAGTTCTGTGGGTGGAAATGCCTTGTTGATAAGAGAGGTCAGAGGAAAATGGCCAGATTGGTTCAAGTTGCCAAGAAGGATATAGAAAGTCATATAATCACGCTTTACAACCATGATGAGCAGAAAAGCATCTCAGCATGCACAAAACATTGAACCTTGCAATGGATGGGCTACAACAGCAGAAGATCACATTGGGTTCCACTCCTGTCAGGCAAGAACCGCAGTCTGATGATACCATGGGCACAGGCAGTCTCATTCAAACTGGACAGTTGAAGATTAGGAAAAAAAAAATCACCTGAAATACTCAATCCAACCCACCTTGCATCAACAACCATGGTTAAAGTCAAAGAGATCACATTTTTCCCCAGTCTGATTTTTGATGTGAACATTAACCAAAGCTCTTGACCTGTATCCGCATGATTTTCTGCATTGTGCTTTTGCCACACACACACACACACACAGAGAGACAGAGAGAGAGAGAGAGAGAGAGAGAGAGAGAGTATTCAATAAACATCTCCACTGGGGAGTGGAATCCAGTGAGAGAGAAAAAAACACCTTTAAAAGGCCTTTTAGTTGCTGTCATGTTCTTCCCTAATTACTCAGAAAGGCAGCATTTCAAAATCTTATCAAATAATATTTGGACTAGACAAACACACACACACCAGTCTACAAAACAAAGTAATTTTTAAGTTCTTGTCCGATACCAATCAGAAGCAAAATTTAAACCCTGCTCTGGCTGATTTTCTCTTGTCTGGGCCCAGGAAGAAGTCACACCGACACCATCGTTCAGCGAAAGCTCCTTAATTTTAATATTCAGAAAGCATAGTACGTATACATACACACATATTGATAAAGAATGATAAATGTCAATTGGAACAAGTCACAGATAAAATCAAACATCTCTTGCGTAGGTTTGAGTGATATAAAAACTTAAGGCATCTATTTTACCAGAAGCGAAGAAGAACAAGAAGAACAAGAAGAAGAAGAAGAACAAGAACAAGAACAAGAACCGAGAGAGAGTCAGGGCAAAAGGCAGGGTGATTAGGAATGATCAAAACAACACATTTCAAGAACACAAAACAATTCTATCTGCCCTGGTACAGAAACATAGTAACAAAGACTAGAGACCTACAAAATAGAGACTGAGACCATGCCTTATCACTTGCCATTCTTAGGCAAGTGATAAGGCATGGTCTCTGTCTGTAAGAGTGAGGCACAGACCTCATTCTTAGGTCTTTAAAAGGACCTTTTTCGTTCTTTATTATTTTTTTAAAATAACGTGGGGGTTAGGGCGCACGGTGGCGTAGTGGTTAGCATGTTTGCCTCACACCTCCAGGGTCGGGGGTTCAAGTCCCGCTGGGGCCGTGTGTGTGGAGTTTGCATGTTCTCCCCGTGCTCCGGTTTCCTCCCCAGTCCAGAGACATGCATGGTAGGCTGATAGTCTAAAGTGTCCGTAGAGTGTGATTGTGCGATGGACTGGCACCCTGTCCAGGGTGTACCCCGCTTTGTTCTCCAGGTTCCCCCGCGACCATAAAGGATAAGTGGTATAGAAGATGGATGGGTTGGCAGGTTAGGACTAACCTATATGACTTTAGATCCCTTAATTTCCGCATATTTGCGAATATAGACCGTCCAACGTCAAGCTAACTTTATGCCAGTCTGGAAACTCTACTGCAATGAAGTCCGTCAAACTTCACGCATGTCCTCTGACTTGAGGTTGTTTGTAGATATTTACTGTTGTACATAACCTGGGTCCGTTTTTACCTTCGTACACCTGACAAACTAAGCGAGAGTTCATTATTTCTACTTACTTTTTGGGAACCGAAAGTTGCCGTTTACTCTAACCGAGTAAACATATAGTCGCATAACCTGCTCTCTGGAATAATACCCCAAGAGGTTCGAGCGTTACGACACGACACGCAAAGCGACTGGCGCACGTGATTGGACAGTTCGTCGTCGATCACGTGACTCTGTGAAACCAATACACTGCACTGGAGAATGTACTGCGTGCTCGATGCGTGTCTCGAGGCTTCAGTGTCATACGTACAATCACTACCGAAGAAACCCGGTTGGACAAGAGCTCTTACAAATGTAAGTTTAATTCTTATAGTAACTCATAGGGTGTGTACCGGGTTTTTGTTATTTAACAGCTCTCATCTCTAGTTATCTATCGCTAGTTATCTGTTTGGCTATTTCGATAATGCTAGCGCCATCGCATCGCGTGCGTTTGAAGTAATTTGCCCTCGACTGGGAAACAGTGTTGGTATTTAATTAAAAAAACCAACAATATTCCGGTTTTGAGATGATACTACCCTTCTAAAAGTCATACAATAGACTACAGAGTGTATAGTGCACAGTATAAGGGTGACCAGACGTCCGGCTTTGTGTTGTAATGCACGGCATTTTAGTCCTTTGTCCCGCATCCCGCAACTTGAGATGATGTCCCGCATTTTCAATGGAAATAAAGAGTTAACTCACATTTGACCTTGGTGTGCTCGAGCGCCGAGTGGTGAATGGATGGCGTTGCCTGAGAAGGTGAGTGGTAAGGATTCCACATCTGCAGGGAATTATAGTAATGAATGTTGTGTGTTGCAGTGAGCAGAGGCGAGAATAAACACAGACAGTACGTTTACATGGACAACATCCATCCATCCATCCATCCATCCATCCATCTTCTACTGCTTACTCCTTCTTCAGGGTCGCAGGGGAACCTGGAGCCTATCCCAGGGAGCATCAGGCACAAGGCGGGGTACACCCTGGACAGGGTGCCAGTCCATCGCAGGGCACACTTACATGGACAACAATAATCCGATATTAACCTGATTAAGACAATATTCTGATTATGAAACTAGCATGTAAACAGAGCTTTCTGATGTGGCTAAAGTCATGTGACATGTGGAGTATTCCTATTTTAGTCACATTATCGAAGTGCATTATAGACTATGATTACGTTTACATGGACAGCAATAACCTAAATATTGACCTTGTTCTGAATAAGATAATATTGTGATTAAGGTGTTTACATGACTTGCTTTTAGTATATTCCTTTCATGTTCCCGTTTTACATGTTATAGAACATAGATTGATTAACGGCACGTCATTACGTCCCCACGCCGTCTGACGTTCCTTCCATAATTTCACGCAATAACATACAGTTCATCTTCGTTATTGTACCGTATACAGTTTTGGGTGTTTTTTATGTTTAATTTCATGAAAGCGTCAAGTGCAGTTAATTATTAGTCATGCTATACCTGTAAATAGACGACTGCTTGAAGCTGTGGGCTGCGTCCAAAACCGCGTACTTACCTACTGTGTAGTAGCTGAAGTACATGTATTTCACCTACTATACAGTAGGTAAGTATGCGGTTTGGGACGCAACCGTGCTCTCTTCTTTGCCGTCAAACGTTTGATCACTGCTGTGTGTGTATGTATCCTGTCGCAAAATGCGGTGAAAACTCCCACACGGAGTTAATAGTGTGATTAAGGTGTGTACATGTTGTTTGTAATGTACTTCGATAATGCGACTAAAACAGGAGTACTCCACATGTCTTAATTCGATTTGTGTTTACTTTGAGTATGACTTAAACTACCGGATTAAGGTCATCAATAATTGCTGTTTACATGGTCATTTCTTAATCAGAGTATTGTCTTAATTGGGTTAATATTGGAATATTGTTGTCCATGCAAACGTACTGATAAACATGTACACACCTTAATCACACTATTAACGTCGTGACTTCAACAGTTCCAGACCATTATGGGGAGGAAATCACACAAATAGGAAGGGAAAAATACTCGAAGACTTCATCAGCCACAATGAACTGTGTATCCTCAATACACCATCAGGGAATACGTCTAGCTCTTAGAGCCTTCAGAACAATTCCCATTAAAAGCCTTTATACAGAGGCCGGTGAAACTTCCCTCCAGGATAAGCGTCTGAAACTGGCCTTACAATATGCAGCCAAACTCAAAGCTTATCTAAGTAATCCAGCCTTTACACCAGTATTCTAACAAGAATGTTCTTATCTTTATGAAGCTAGACCTAAAGCGATCAAAACTTTTGGAGTATGGATTAAACTATACTTGGAGAATTTGAACATCAAGCTGGACAACATAAGATAGAATCATTTTTCGCCTTTTACCAAACCCCACCTGGACCAAATATTCCAACCTGGACCAAACCAACTTTTATTAAGGCATTGGCTTAGCACAACTTAAAAAGGCTGAAACACTTCTGCGTATGAACAGGAATTCTTGGAACTGAAATGTACTTTCCCACTACATAGTACAGTAGTCACGGATGGATCCAAAACGTATAACAGTTTATCAACAGCAGTACATTTGCATTTATTCATTTAGCAGACACTTTTATCCAAAGCGACTTACAAATGAGAAAATACAAGCAAGATATATCAATCAGAGAACAAGGTGTACAGCAGTAGTGATTGGAGATCAACAATCTGTCATTCATATTCCAGAACAGAGCTCTATCTTCACAGCTGAGGACCGAGCGCTGCTACTGGCACTGGCAAACATTGAGCAGGGTCGAGGACAAAACTTCTTAATCGCTTCAGACTCAGTCTTGCCTTCAAGCACTTGAATCCATGGAGACCGATCATCCCATAATCATAAACATTTTGACTAAAATACATCGATTACAGAAGAAGGATTTCAACATTATCCTCCGTTGGGTGCCGGAACATATTGGTCTGGCAGGAAATAAAAAGGCAGATATGGCTGCAAAAGGGGCATTAAACTTTGAGACCTCGGAATGTCTGATACCACCCTTCGACCTCAGGCCATTAATAAACTTGTATATCACCAACAAGTTGCAATCAGAATGAAATGAGTGCAACAGCAATAAATTATACAGAATAAACCCCAGGATCCAAAGAAATTACTTTCAAATAACCACATGGTCGAATTTCTTCTTTCCTCATAGTAAATATGGCAGATCAGATCCTCTCCGGGGCCCGAGATGCTGTTCTGAAACAGAGTGGCACTCTCCCAGAGGACATGCCAGAGATCAGAGGTTATGATTTTAATCAGGGAGTAGACCACAGAGCTCTGCTGAACTCCTTCCTCACCACTGGCTTCCAGGCTAGCAGTTTTGCCATGGCTGTACAGGAGATCAATAAAATGGTGAGTTCAAACAGCTTCTTGTTTTTCCATCTGCTCTGTTTATCTTCTCTTTGCAAAGCTATCTTTGATAATCAAGTATAATATAACTATAAAATAAGCATGAGCCAAGAGGTGGGCGAGCAGGTTAAAATGTCTCATCACAATTTTTGCAGGCTGGATCACCATCAAAGATATTATTGCGTTTATTTTACGTTAGTTTTTAAATCCTATTTTGCAAGTTAATGTACAGAACAACCAAACTAATTTCCCTGTTGATGAAAAATACAGCTCTACAAGGAAAGATAACATCCGAGAGGTTATTTCTAGGCCTGTAATAATTCCAAAGACCCCTTAGAAAAAAATAGATTGACTTTCAAATAAATAAAAATCTTTTTTCTTTGCTCCTACAGTATGTATCGCCATATCGCACAGCCCTAGTTTTAACAGAGGGTTGTTGTTGGTTGGGAAGAGCTAATCAATGTTTTCATTGCAATACTTGTCTTATTTTCAGATTGACAGACGACTGGAGCCGGTGGAGGAGCAGGAAAATGCCTGTGACTCTCAGCAGAGTCAGTCGGGATGTACCATCTTCTTAGGCTATACATCCAACCTCATCAGCGCCGGGGTCCGTGAGACCATCCGCTACCTTGTCCAGCACAAAATGGTAGGAAACAGTTCGAAAAAGTCATGTCACCTTTTGTAGCTGACTCTCCTGTGTTTGGGCTTAGTTTTTTTATTTTATATATATATATATATATATATATATATATATATATATATATATATATATATATATATATATATATATATATATATAAATATAAATATAAATATAAATAAATATAAATAAAAAGAGTATGCTTGTGTTCATCACCTGGCTATTCACTGTGTTAATGCAGGTGGATGTGATCGTGACAACCGCAGGAGGTATTGAGGAAGATCTCATTAAATGTTTGGCTCCCACCTATCTGGGTGAGTTTAGCCTTCCAGGAAAAGAGCTACGACAGAGAGGCATCAACAGGTGAGCCTCTAACTGAATACCAGATTTGTTTGCCAGTACCTACCTGGTTGCTCTGGTTTACGTATGAGCCGTTACAAGTTTTCTGGGTGTGACTGACTGACTGACTGGCTGGATGTTCAGGACTTGCTCTGGGTGTCTGTATTCCAGGTGGTGGTATACTCCTAAAGCATGGGAAAGAGATCTGTTCATATTCTCCAAGATTTAATGTAATCAAAAATGGTTTATGCTTCATGAGAACTGCATCTGAGAAGAGTCCAAAACAAACTTTGGAAAGCTTAGAACATTCATAATCTTTCAGAACTGTTGGCTATATCTTAGCTGTCTGTCAAACGAGTGGGCGAGCAGTAAACCTCAAGGCAGAATCTGTGTAAATAAAAGCTGGGGTGAGAATGTTGACCATTTTGCTTTGGCTTAATGTAAGGATGATTGCATGGGACTACAGGACCACCAGGCTGTTTCCTTCATAATGAGTGGAGTAATACCATTTGCTTATTTCCTTGCTGAATAGGAATAGCACTTAATTGTCACTTAACGCATAACACATAATTGTCACTCTATTTATGTGACCAGATTTGCGCAGTCTGTAAAATTCCTCCTGCGCTGTCATGCTTGTCCTCTGGACCTTCAACCTGAGTGACCCATGTGGCCCTGGCATTTCTCCGCTTAATCGTAGAGCACATCCTGATATCATACCTCATCGGACAATAACAGACAGCACTCAAATAGTGCCAGTCACTTAAGTGCCAATCACAGAACTTTCTGATTCTGCTCTTATACTTCTGGTATCGTACTCTTTTTTTGAGGATTAGAATTACTCAGTGTTAATACTGTATTCTCTTGAGGATGAGAATCACTTGAACACACCACTGAGCTAGAGATGTAACGATATGAAGGTTTCATATCACGATTATCGTGACCAAAACTATCGCGGTTATCAGTATTATCACGGTATTGTTAAAATGTGCTGAAAATATACAAAAAGTACCCATACACACACTGAAATCATTTGAACAGGTTTTATATGTGAAAATCAACAAACAACAAACAAAATTGGCAGCATAAACATCGTAACGTTAACGTTAAAGTTGGAGTGAGGAGTGAGTCGATGAGGAACCAGGAGCATCACTGGTGCACGCCCACTCTGTAAACAAGGGAATAGCAAATGCAGGAGTATAATAATTAATAATTTTTAATAAATAAATAATAATAATTATAATAATATATTTAAAAAATAAATAAAAATATATCAATTATTTTTTATTATTAACTTACACGTTTTAAATGATCACGATTTGTTGATTGGGTGACTAAACTACATAACGTTATTACATGGCTCTCTGAAATTCTTGATTCTTGTCAGTTGCAGTCTGATATTACCAGCTTATGACCGTCGTCAATAGCAACGCAGTACAATACAGTGCTCATCCTGAAACTCCGGCTTCTTTAATGTCTCACGCTTTCTCCTTTCATACAAACACAACTGATGCCATTGTGCATCTCTGTTATAGTTATTGATTATATTGAAAATGAAATCGGAGGACTGCAGTATTTCTATTGTACGATTGTTTTGTAGATGGCAATGGATTATAAAATAATAAAGAACAGGTAAAATTTTCAAACATTCATCTCCAATCACTATTTCCTGTCCCTGTAATTGTTTGAAATGTCATGTATTAGTGGTATTAATGTGCATTATCCCTTAAGTTTCGCACTTGTTATTTTTTACTGCCTTGTTTGAACCTGTTCATTAGTCTTGGCTCAAAGCCATGCACTTGCTAGGAACGTTTTCTTCGTGGAAGCTTGCGTTTATTATAAGTGAGATTAGAAATGATCTCAACCCAATGCAAGATTTTGTGTCCTACTGTTTACTTTTCCTCATACTTTCCCCCAGCTCATGTATTGAGCTTAAAGTTAACTTACCTTGCATTCACTATAGAGTGATGGCTGGTTGTCACGAAGATGACTCGGCAGATTGGATGTGTTGTCCCCTTTCTCAGCGACTTTCTTCTGGCAAGCTCTGCAGACAGGGTTACCATCTTCTATTAAGTTTCCCTCAGCATTTTTATAAAATCCTAAATATGACCACACTGTGGATTTGGCCCTCTTGGAAGGTTTGAAAATCTCCCGAGCTCCGTCGCTGCCTTCCGCCATGTTTTCATGCTTAAAAAAAAAAAAAAAAACAACAATGTTACATGCTGCACCTGTGTCAGACTCATGCTGGGTGTGTGTGGACAGCATTTACCGTGAGTTTTACAAATCACGGTTTTAATGATAATTAAATGTGACGCAGTAATACTAACCGTCTGGGAATTTTCTCGTGGTTTATCGTGAAACCGGTAACAGTTTCATCCCTATGTTGACCACATGGGTTGCAATAAAGAAAAAATCAGTCTGTAAAATCTGGCAAAGATGAACAGTGGATTCCATATTGCTGCTTTACATGTGTCCGCAAGGGATACTCCTTTTCCCAGGAGACAGCCATAACCATAGTCTAATGGCATTTAAGGGAAGATGGGGTCTCTTGTTTGCGTTGTCACTTCCTTTACTAAAAGAGCTAACCTGACTTAAGACAGCAAAGCCCCTTCATGGTGCTCCCCAAAGCACAAATAATTGATCAGTGACCTGTCAGTTGTCTGTCTCTTCCACATAGTGCACAGTTTCACTAGTTACAAGCAACTTGTTTTTCCAGTATTTCCATTTTGCAGCTGGAAGCATTGCCACTTCATTGTTCCTGGTGACAATAGCTCTGTTTTTAGTTTGAATTTCTTGTTTTAGAATTGGCAACCTGTTGGTCCCTAATAACAACTACTGCAAGTTTGAGGACTGGCTTATGCCCATTCTGGACCAGATGGTGTTGGAGCAGAAAACAGAGGTCAGAAACGTCTTGTTTATAATTTGACCATTTTCACATCATAACTTGCAGTTGTTTTTAGACTTTGTAATTGATTTAGTTTTGATCAATTTGCTTGCATTTTGGTTGTAAAAATGTGCATACCACTAAGGTAAAACATTGGGTATTGCACATAATGAGTCAACATACAGGTAGTGAATAAATTTCAGAATCCTGAATGTTCAAGATTTGTACACAGTTCTGTTATCACATGACGCAAGCGGTAGACACGTTGCATCTATGTACAGGCCAGAAAACTAAGTGTCAAATGCACAAACCATGGCTGGACATTTAGTGGATACCAAAAAACGGACATCATTCTCTAAAAACCACAGGCTCATCTTCCACTGCCACGCTCCACTGCATGTGCAGAAATATCATTGGCTTTTACATACATCAGTAGTCCAATTACATCAATGACCATTGCGTATGTTTGAAAATATTGGAAGGCTTCAGATCAGAGGTCAGGAACATTTTCAGTTGGAAATCGTTTATGAAAATCGTTGTCAACGAATCTCATTATCGATTATTTGGTCTGCACGCGGTAAGTTTATTCACTGCGTTACTTCTGTTCCAAAAACACGCATCGGAGAGTAAATACTAAAGTTGTGTCCCAAATGACATACTATACACTTACACTGTGCACTGTGTACTCTACTGTCTAGTGTATGAATTTTAGAAAGGTAATATCGTCTCAAATGGAACACTAGCGATTTTTTTACTAGGAAGCTGCTTCCTAGACCTTGGTACATGACGTCATACACACGTTATACAATGCAGCTAGCTTTAGCAGATACCCAGAGTCAATAAAAATTTACTTTCTTCAGTTTACTGTTTATATCACCGTTACCTGTTATGCTCAACATGACCTCACTCACCATCAGACGTAGGCGTAATCGTCAAGTGACAGCAAATTCGTCTGTCCGTTCGGACTGGAAAGAATGATATAAGCGTCTATTTTTCTTTTAGCCATTTCACCTTCAAAACAGACTTTCTATGTCGTTTTTAACCGATTTTATGAAATTTGAGCTTGTTGTGCCACATCACAATTGGTTTGTGTATACATGACAAACAAGCATCGATTATGAATTATGTAATATTTTAAAAAATGTAGAGTTTTAATTAAATTGACACTAGCTTTTGTGATTCGTGATTTATTTTATTTATTTACTTTTGAAAGAGCTATATATTGCTCGCGAGCAACAGGTTCGCAACCACTGCCTCAGATCATTTTGGAGGCAGATCACAAGGGGCAGTTTAAAGTTGTCTGTCCACCTTTGGGCATGTTCTTTTAGCTGAGAGGAAACCCACCCACCCACACAGAGAGAACATGTGAAACTCCACACAGGCGGTAATCTGAGCACAAAATTGAACCAGGCACCCTGGAACTGTGAGCCAACAATGCTACTCTCTGTGGAACCCAAATACTGTAGTGTGTGCCAGCATTTTATGAACCATATCAGTATTGGCTTGTCTTTTCTTATTATAAGCTTGTACTGCGTTGTACTCTAATCTGTGTTGGATGAGTCTAAATGTATGCTGTTTCATACTTAGGGCACATGTTGGACACCCTCAAAAATGATCCACAGACTAGGCAAAGAAATCAACAACCCTGACTCTGTTTACTACTGGGCTTACAAGGTAGAATTTTGATTAAAATACATTTTCACATACTTTGATTCATGAGTAGTTATATCATACCATTTCTGTCAAATTGTCAATCAAATTGATTGATTTATGACTCTCCGAGTTTCCCTGACTGACAGTTCTGTAGGCACACTATTTATGACCAGGGTTGGTGGGGATTAGCCCCAAGTATGTAGGCGTGTTTGTGTGTGTGTGTGTCATGGGTTTGTTGATCATAAAATGCTTAGGACATGTTTTTGCTAAAGAGTTTGGTGTGAACTGTTTTTTTTTTTTTTTTTTTTTTTTTTTTTTACAGTTTTAACCCATACACAATGTATACATTTTGTGGTATAAGTGATTATTTGTTTCTGAAATTACTTTTTGTGGTAAGTATTATTTGATTATGAAGCGCAATTGTGGTTTAGGTGAATCTGGATAATTTAAGAAAGTGTATCAAGAGATGGTGTATTAGCTATGATACGTGTACATGTTAATGCAGTCGATCCGTTTTGTGTAACTGTGCTGTTAGTAAATACATGATGATGATAGCATGTGGTAGATGTATTAGAATTGTGGATATAAATGAACAGAATGTTGTTTATGAAATATTTAAAACATTTGTTGATTATATTGTTGAGAAAACAGTGTGATGTGTATAAAAGTTCTAGAGTCCGTCAATGTTGTGTGATACCGTTGTTCTTTTACTGAAATAAAATCAAAACACTTAAACCATCGTGCTCTTCTTTGTGGAAGCTGAGGTGACAATATGTCTGAAGAAATGAAAAAAATATTTATTAGATACCTTCTAAACATGGTTCTTTAGGAGGTGAAAACATTTAAAAGGTGATGTTTTAAAAGAATCGTGCATATTGTTTAAACTATAAACAAGTTTTCGGAAAATGGTTCGCCAATGAGGATACTTACACAGAACTGTCGCTAAATACATCACCTTTTAAACGTTTTTACCTCCTAAAGAACCATGTTTAGAAGGTATGTAATAAATATTTTTTTTTATTTCTTCACACAATAAACAAATAATCACTTGCACCACAAAATGTATACATTGTGTGTGGGTTAAAACTGTAAAAAGAACGGTTCACACCAAACTCTTTAGCGAAAACATGTCCTAAGCATTTTCTGTTCAAATCCATGAAACACATACCCATTATCTCTCGCGCGCACACACACACACACACACACATACACACACACACACACACACACACACAAACGTCCAGTAGCACCCACATACGCCTACATACTTAGGGCTAACTCTCACCAACTCTGGCCATAAATTTGGTGCGCCTACAGAACTGTCAGTCAGGGGAACTCAGAGGGTCATAAATCATCAATCAATTTGATTGAAAGTTTGACAGAAATTATATGATATAACTACTTTCCTGTCCCTTGTTTGTAATTCTTTACTGTTTTATTGGAACACTTAGGGACTACATTTATATGGACAACAGTAATCTAATTATTGACCTTATTCTGGATAAGACAATATTGTGATTTAAGGTGTTTACATGAGTCGCTTTTAGAATAGCCATTTCATGTTCCCGTTTTACATGTTATAGAGCACAGAGCGATTAACGGCACACGTCATTACGTCCCCACGCCACACCGTCCGACGTTCCCTCCAGAATTTCACGTATCAACATACAGTTGTTATTGTATTGTATTTTGGGTGTTTCATTTTTAATTTTACGAAAGTTTCAAGTGCAATTAATTATTTGTCATGCTGTACGTGCAAATAGACGACAGCTTGAAGCCGTGGGCTGTGTCCGAAACCACATACTTACCTACCTACTATATAGTAGCTGAAGTACATGTATTTCGCCGAGTATATCGTAGGTAAGTACATGGTTTGGGATGCAGCCATGCTCTCTTGTTTACTGTCAAACGGTTGAGCACTGCCGTGTGTGAGCGTGTCCTGTCGCAAAATGCGGTGAAAACTCCCACACGACGTTAATAATGTGATTCAGGTGTTTACATGTCTGTAATGCACGTCGATAATGCGATTAAAACAGGAATACTCCACGTGTCTTGATTCGATTTGTGTTTACTTCGAGTATGACTTTAATCAGATTAAGGTAATCAGTAATTGCTGTTTTCATGGTAGTTTCTTAATCAGAGTATTTTCTTAATCGGATTAATATTGTTATATTAATATTCGGGAATATTCTGGTTAATATTCGGGAATATTGTTGTCCATGTAAACGTACTGATAGGCAATCAGTAACATCACAGGAAACAATTCAGTACAATGGTACTGATTACAGTGAGCTTCATTGTAAGCTCACTGACTGACCTTTATTTGTATGTATCTATGTATCTATGTAAGTAATATAATATAATGTTGCATGTAGTGAGAGATGTGTCTTGAATGTCAGAGGTTTTGACCTCCCACCTTATTTTTTTGTTTCAGAATGACATCCCAGTGTTTAGTCCCGCCCTCACTGATGGTTCATTGGGTGATATGATCTACTTCCATTCCTATAAGAACCCGGGACTGGTTTTGGACATTGTTGAGGGTGCGCAGTTCATAGATCATACACTTTGCAAAGTGACCAAATCCAGACCTGAAAACCTTTTACGAATTTTGTCTTTGAGCTCTGCAGTTGGAGTAAGCTGTTAGATGTTATCATTCAAAAATAGCTGGTCGACATATGCATCTGAAATGATTGACAGTTGCGTAGGTGTTTTGAGCTGTCCAATATTAACTGATCCCTGGAAGCCCATCACAGTAGAAACAGTAGTGTGCATATATACTTGGTTTTATGGCAACTACCAGGTGCTTCGGGAAAAAAAAAATACGCTACTCGTTTGTTTTAGACTTCTAAGAGACTTGAGTACCAGACCAGCCTCATCTACAAGCCATAAAAGCCCTCTTCAAAGCTTATGAGAAGAGCAGCTACTGGCTCTGAACAAACAGGAAGGACCCCTCTTGGGCCCTAGGCATCAAAAGGAGTGAACCAGAGGCTCTGAACAAAGAGGAAGGACCCCTCTTGGGCCTTAGGCATCAAAAGGAGTGAACCTACCACTAGTGTGTAGCATCCACCTGGATGATGCATTGGCAGCCATAGCCAGAAGGCCCACCACACACCACCTATTAGTGGAGAGGAGAGAGTGATGTAACCCATTCAGAGATGACCACAGACAGTCAGGACCTCTGTTTAACGTCTCATACAAAAGACAGTGCTGTTTTTACAGTATAGTGTCCCCATCACCAGGGCATTAGGCCCCAAAAAGATCACAGGGTGAGCACCCCCTGCTGGCCTCACTAATACCACTTCCAGCTTAAGCAACCTTAGTTTTCCTCAGGAGGTCTCCCATCTAGCTACTGGCCAGGCTCAACCCTGCTTAGCTTCAGTGGGACACCAGGCCAGAACTGCAGGTTGATATGACTCTGGTAAGCTCTGACGAAGCTAATAAGTTCTGATGCCTGCAGTTTGGGCTCCCGCCCTGTCTGATGTACAAGGCCCCAATCACCAAGGTTGACAAACTGGGGAGAATGATCCCATTTACAATCTTGTAGAGTGTAAGTGCACCAATGTAAGACTGAAGACAGTGCTGACAGAGATTTGTGATCTACTTGTAGCCACAGCTGCCCCACCTTGTCAACTCGGATGGCACCAGTGGAGGCGTCCCAGCAGGAAAATGTGGCACTCCAGCACAAAGACAATGTTGGCCAAGGATAACAAGGGAGGGGAGCCTTTGGCCTTGTAGCCAATCAACCACTCTTGTAGTGGAGGAAGTGGGTCAACAAGAATAGGCTACAAGGCGCTAAAAGCTGTTGCCTAGGCAAGGCAGGGGCAGTGGATGAGATCAGAGGGAATAGCGAAAATAAAGATCTCTTGGAATGAACTGTGGGACATGGAAGCCTTCAGATCAAGCTTCATTATTAGAGCTACATATGATGTCCTGCCCTTTCCCAAAAACCTCAGCCAGTGGTATTGCACAGATCCAACATGCCCGCTATACCCATCCCCGGCAACACTGAAACACACTTTAGTCAGGTGCAAGAAAAGCCTAACACCTGGAACAAGATGCTCACATACCTAGCAGCAGTGTACTCTTAAGCCTTGTAGTGTGCCCAGTAGGCACCTCATTAAACATTTGCCAGGCAAGGCCAGAAACATTCCAAGATCCTCCCACCTTCAACAGAGCCTGGACAGCTGGGTGTGGCAAGATGTTGCTAGTAGATGTTGGCTGATCTGGGTTAGCAGCTCAAAACAAACCTCAGCCCAGATCTTGTGCTGTAGTCATCCTCTCTGATTCTCGTGCACGTCGTGGAGCTTACAGTGATCTGTGAAGATGTCATGGACAAGGCCTATATGGACAAGGCCTATATGCACAAGGCGTGGCTGGATCCTAAAGGATCTGTCGAGTAGAGGTAGGCTGTAGAGTATTTGCAGCCATGTCAACAACTAGGCTTCAAAAAGACTTGGGAGTATGAGAATGGACTCATCAGCAAGCCATCAAAGCCTTCTCAGAAGCCTCTGAAAAGTGCAGATCAGTGGCTCTGGATATAAAAGGAAGGACCCCAGGCATCAAAGGGCATGAACCTGGGATGCCAGGTGTCACTGCTGAACCCTCTGGAGGTGTAGTGGGTTCATCAGTGATACATTGATAACCATCAAGATGCCAACACCATTTCATCAGAAGCTGTGAGGCAGCAAATTTGAGTTACATGCAACACTACAGGGATTGTAAGGCTAGTCCTATAATTGCTTGATGTAATTTTTTCCCCTAGAATAGGAAGTAAGTAATAAACAGACAAGCACCTTATGGTTTGTGCAAAGCCCTGCACATAAGCACACTCCAGTTTCTACCTTAAACAAGTGATTTGTGAATTTACTATTTCAGAACTGTACTGTGACAATTTTTCTCCTGTTAATCACAGGGTTGTTTGCAGAAGGGAGCAGATAGCACTTTTTGAGTGTGCTAAATGATATAAAAAAGCCCTAATACTATTTAACTGATTCACAGAAGTCCAATCTGTTTTTAGTTGAGCTTGAAAACACATACCAAAAAGTCAGATTTCATATGTTTTTGCCGTTCAGACTGAAGAAACTGTTTTCTGTTCAAATATAAAATGCCAAATGTGACAGACGTTGCCTGTCTGAGCATTTTGCAGAATTTTCACATTTGGAACTTATCCACACTATATATGTTCCTTGTTGATTTTTGTAACGTAGATATCCGGAGGATGAACTGTAAAGCTGTGTTTGCCAAAAGCACAGGTATGATCATCCTGGGAGGAGGCCTTGTGAAGCACCACATCGCCAATGCCAATCTTATGGTGTGTAATGGAAAAACTAGCACATGCTATGTTTTAGCACTAGGACAAACTAGAACTGAAAGTACTGTTATAATCTAAAGTCTCTTTTGATCTTGTTCTTAGAGAAATGGTGCGGACTTTGCTGTGTACGTGAACACAGGGCAGGAGTTTGATGGCTCAGACTCAGGGGCCAGACCAGATGAGGCTGTGTCTTGGGGAAAAATCCGCATGGATGCCAAACCTGTCAAAGTAATGTTTAACTTTACCTCTAACTAGGAGTGGAATGATGCACTCTATGGCCAAAAGTATGTGGAAACCTGACCATCACACCCGTATGTGGGTCTTCCCTGTTGACACAATGTTGGAAGCACATAACTGTCAAGGAAGTCTGTTAAGATTTCCTCCACTAGAACTAAGGGTCTCAAACCTGTTCCAGCATGACAATGCCTGTGCACAAATAGAGGTCCATGAAGACATGGTTTGTCATTGGTGTAGAAGAACCTGAGTGGCTTGCACAGAGCCCTGACCTCAACCCCACTGAACACCTCTGTGTTGTCTGAAATGGCATGCAGACGACACCACAGGCCTCCTCGCCCAACGTCAGCATCCAACTTCACTAATCCTCTTGTGTCTGACTGGGCAGAAATTCCCACAGCCACATTCCAGATTCTAATGGGAAGATTTCTCAGAAGAGTGGAGGCTGTTATAGCAGCAAAGAGGGGATAATGCCTATTGTTTTAGGATGGGACATTCAACAAGCAAACATGGTTGTGATGGTCCGGTGTCCACAAAGCTTTGACCATATAGTGTATGTAGAATTTATGCAATGATAGTGATGCAAGCCAATACTTTTTGCCCAATATAGTTTTCAATACATCATGGGACATTTTTACACATGGTAGTGAGATGTGTGTGATGGTTGTACTATTTTTAAAAGCAATATTTTTATAAGCAATTTCAGAGTTTTTGGAACCCTTCCAGAAAATGGTCAAACATTAATGTATACATTAAACATTGTACACAATGAGTGAAAATTCCACTCAAACGATTGTAGAAATTACTTAAATTGTCTCTAAGAATGGTTCTTGTAATAACTTAAAGTATAATTATATTTTCTATTATAAATGTGCAGAATTATTTGCATCTTTAATGTGGAAAATAAAAAAACTAATTGTCATTATTGTTAGTAATGTATTAATTGTATGAAATAAAATTTTATACATAAGTAATAAAAAAAATCTGTCATTCTACCACATGGTGGAAAAACAAGGTTAAGATATTTATAAGTTGTTATATATCATATATATTCATAAGTTATTTATGTATAAAGTTTTTCCTCATTAAGGATGCTGATAATACTGGAGTTGATTATTATACAGTGATGGAATTGTTACAGATTTCATTGTTATGCTATACAGTCACAATTGTTTGTCATCAGACACGAACATTTGAATTCCTGGTGTATAGCTACATTGGCTGTTAAGTTTAATCTGTGGTACCTGGTTCTGTTGGTATGCTCCTTAAGTGCAATAATAAGAATATGTGATAAATAATGATGCAATATGAACACTAACTATTGGTTCTGATTGTGTAGTGACTGTGTGTTTGTTGTCGCAGATCTATGCAGATGCCACTATAGTCTTCCCCCTGCTGGTTGCTGAAACATTTGCACAACAAGCCAGCAAACTGACAGCAGATAAAAAGAGTGTCTAACACTGCCTGCTCTTTTCTCCTGTGGATTCTCATTCTTTTTCACCTCTTTCCTTCATCTCTACTTTTTTGTGTGTTCTATTATGTGTGTTTCTGTTTGTCCCGATTCCACCTACTTGTTCACAGCTACCCGATTATTTTATACCTATTTGTCTTCTTATTGAAGTTTTATTTATATTATTGGGTAACTGTATCCTTGTGTTCCCTTCTTTACTTAGTAGCATGTTTTCTTCTTTGTTTTGGCTAAGAGAAATTTAGTCTGTATGCCAAAAGATACGTTACGTATAATATAAATGCTTTTATTAAAGACTTTGAAAGAAGCTGAAATAAGATAGAGTTGTATATTTTTTCTGCAACAGCTTGTGCATGTTTACTAGTTGGCAAAATCTTACATTAGATTGTTGCGCTGAAGTTGCACTCAGAATGACCTTTTTTAGCAAAGGGTCTAGAAAGAAGTTGTTTTATCTCAAATTACCCCTTTCTTACTAGCGAGTGATATTCTTGACAATTTTTAGTTAGGATTTTGAGCCGGTCACAGCACAGAGACCACCTTCTTGAAAAAGGTCTGTTAGTAGCTTTTGACTTTGGGCTCTGTGTAATTTTAATGATGTTAGATCTTCATGCCGCGTTCGACACTGCTGATCTCTCAATCCTCTTAGACTGTTCGGAGTATGAAGTCGGCATTCGAGGGACTGTACTAAAATGATTTGATTCTTATTTACTTGATGGAACATTTTCTGTGAACATTTAAAAACTGTTCTTCTTCGTCAACCTAAATAGAATATGGTCTTTCTCAGGGTTTGTATATGGAGTTTCCGGTTGTCTATGTAGTGCTGTTATGTGTACATGGGTGTGTTGGTGTTTTGTCATGTCACCGTTCTTTGATTTTCTGCTTGTGAAACATTTTGGTCAACTCTGTTGTTTTTAAATGTGCTGTATAAATAAGTTAAGTTGAAGTTTGTTATTCTTTTAATGATAGAAAAAATGAACAAAGTGTCATTTTTAACTGGTCAGACCGACGTTATATTGCTTCAGCCATTCACCTGTATTATGTGAATTTGACATTTCTGTTAGAAATACACTGATACTAAATTTCTCAGCCGTTACGGTAACCGATTATTCAGAGTGATATCGGCTGATACCGATAGTTCTGCCTTTTATGCCTTCTTTTAAATTAATAAAAATTAATTCCACAATTCTGAAAGAAATGCAAATAAAAACTTTATTCTCTTCATTTCAGCAAGTTGTTTCACAATAACTGGTCTCATAAACAGAAAACACATTACACTAATTAACATTAACACATTAACACACTCTTTTGATTGACAGGATATCTTGACAGGGCCCTGATCATCGGATGTTTTTAAACTATGGCCCATAAACCGATGGCACATAGCGGGAAAAATTGCCTTTATCGGCCGATACATTGGTGCATCTCTAATTTTTGTTGGACATGGTGAATATGTATTGCTTTGTATTTGCATGACATGTCATCATGTGATTAAGGCCCCAGTCATGATATAAACATCCAGGTTCATAGACAAAAAAAAAACAAATCAAAAAAAAAAAACAGTTGAAAGCATTCGAGCCCACTGACAAGTTTGGAGGAGCTCATTGAGGAGACATTACAGATTTCATTTGATTACAAACATTGGAGTAAGAAATAAATATATCCAAATAAGGATAAACATTTGCATTTTCTTTTAAACATTTGTGAAATATCTGTGATCAGGTGTGTGGTTCCAAAACAGCAATCACGTTGGTGCTGTTTGTGCTGTCATACTAATTATGGTGGTGTTCTGTGATATTACATGGAAGGGGTAAAATCAATGCATTACATTGCCAGGTCTCATGGTGTAATAAGAATGATCTGGAGCAGACTATTACTTACACACACACACACACTCATATATACAAGGTTAGGTTTTTCAAGACACTCTACTAGGTACATGCAAGATATGTTTCCTCAGAATACCAAAAGACTATGTGTCTGGGTTATTAGTTGTATTGTTTGTAGTTGCCTGATGGAGTACTTTCAGAAGGATGCTGATCTAGCAATCACTAGTGTTCTTTTTTTTTTTTTGTCCTTCTTACCAACAACCAAAGGAAGGTTTATTTGTTGGTGGCTTGTCCACACCTTGATATCTCACTCACTGCTCATACCTTCAGTAGGTGCTTTTTTGCTATTCAGATTAATTGACTTGCACACGACAGATAATATTTTCAAAATCAGGAAAGCAGGGGCAAAACTGTCATTTTATCTTTAATGTTAGCACATACTATATGCTTGCTTCTCCGGTTTCTGGGAAACCAAAATGTGGGGCTGGGCTCAGTTTGGAGTGCCTTAGCCAAGGGTATGAATACTTGGCTAAATGAAAGATTTCAGGTTGTTTTTTTGTTTTTGTTTTTTTTCCCCAAATAAATTAGCAAAAATGTCTGAAAACGTGTTCTCGCTTTATTATAGGTATAGGTAATGGCCAAAAAAGTAAATGTCATCCTTTTTAAATTAAATCTATTGTACAATTAAATGTGTAAAAACTGAAAGGGACAATACCTTCCAAACCCACTGTATGCATATCATCTGTATTTCATGTAAATGACTTAAAAAAATAACAATAAAATCTATCTACAGCATTTTTGCCTGTCCCAGCCCTATCATTACACTTTACTTTAAAACTTTACTATGTCAAATTATTTTTGCATAAATGTGTCAATCTATTTAACTTATACTTGAATCATCCTTTTCTATGAGTTATGAAAAATCTACATTTTAGTTATGTCCCACAACATTTACTCCATCCTGTTAGCGGAGGATATTCACCCCGCGAAATATTCCGCATGTCACGTGTTCAGGAAGCATCATCACCCGATTTTCCTGAAGATCACGTGAGGAAGAAAAGTAAGTTCTCCAATTATTATTTTGTTTTACTTATTTTCAGTGATCTTGACTGACAAAAATCATTTTCAAAAGTACAATTAGTTACAACTCAAACTCAACTGTTACAACTCAAATTATCGACAGAATGCTAAATAAATTTTAAGTACATGATTTGAATGTACATATGTTATTAGCATGGATGCTAGTTAATCACATTCTGTGTATTTGCTAATTCTATGCTTTAAAAACACCTCAACCCTGGGGTAAACTTTTTAGAATTGGTAAATACAGGTTTTCTTAGATGAGCTTGATAAAAAAAAAAAAAAAAGTTTCATTTGTAAGATTTACAAAAGTTAAATAGCACTTAAATCATGGAATCACCGGTTTACTGAAGAGCCGAGTGGACAGAGTAGGTCAGTATTGCACATTAAATTAAACACTGGGTCAATAACAACCCAAATTGGGTTACTTTTAGCCCAACGGCTGGGTAAATATAGGACAGAACACATTTTGGGTTAAATTAACCCATCAAGTTGGTTTGTTAACTTTAACCCAGTAAATGGGTTGTTTTCCAACCAAAAGGATGGTTTCATTTTTATAAAAACGCTGGGTTAATTTTATTTCATAAATGGGTTAATATTTTGAGGGTTATTTTTACTTTGAAAATGTAAAATATACCACATTATAAACAAATATGTAAACATGGTATCTCCTTTATTTATACACAAGGTGTTCAGAAATGTATTGCTAGATCTGCTAAAGTGGTGATTATATATAGACTTTGAAGTAAATGTCTCAAATAGGTCATATATTTAAGACAAAAACATCATATTCTGATCAAAGGAGATGTTTAAAACATCCCAAAAAAAACCCCTTACGATCCAGTGGGCATTACAAACAAGTAAGCCAAAGCTAACAAAGACAGCGGTGCATTTAAGGTCATAAACTGGACTGTTATTGCACATTTTTGCTTTTTCTAGTGTACAGTAATGGTTTTATGGATAAATATACTGACATGAACTTTGTTTCTCCAAATAAATCTATCAGTCTGTCCGTGTGAAAACCTCTACCTCTACCTGAGGCGAATTCAAACTGAGTTGATTTGACCCCAGGAGCTGGGCTGAGGTGTCAGGGAGGAGGAGGGGTACATTGCTTCAACTGTCAGTGATAATGACCTAGCCACTTACCCAGTGGTTGGGTTACACAAAACTACCCCAGAACTATCCAAGACTGAGAAAGTAACCAAATAAAATGACTCTAAAAGCTCAACCCAGCGTTTGGGTAGAAAAAAAATAACCCAGCATTTTTAGAGTGCAGCAGAAGATAATCTGTCATCAGCATATATTCCATTTATAGACATGAGCAGGTGGTATAAATGAGCCAGCAAGGTTAAGCCCTTACCTTTCAAAGACAAAAAGAGATCAATTCATTTTGGGGCTCCATTTCAGATTATTTGCTGTTTAGCAAATGGTTTAAAGTGGATTATTTCTAATTTTTTGTGGAAGCAAGTGCAACACAGATTGGTGTGAAGAAGGAAGGCTGGGGTTGATTTCTTTGTAGCCCAGACAGTAGATTCATGCAACCTCTCAGTGATGTCAGTCATGTCAGGTGATTACACAGAATGAAAAATCCTGTAGATTTCATGTACAGTTTGGCTGATATTTTCCAGCCCATTTTGCGGATGCATCCATAACACATCAATAGATTGAGAAGGTGCACATGACGTACAGTCACGGACCATGAAGGTGAGCAAATTGGATGATCTACTCCATATTTTGAACAGATATCCAAACTGTAAGTTTAGTGATTTTTTTTTTCTTTGTTTTTTAACCAAAGTGTTACAGCTCTTCTGTTTAGCATAATTTGGTTTTTGGTAATATCTTAGCAAGTGAAACTATGTTGACTATGGGCAAATATATCTAATATTTCTTAACAAGAGATTATTATAAATCAGATTTAAGATTAGTCTTTTACTCATTTCAGGCATTAAATGTTCTTTTATTGGAAGACAATTTTGCTTCATTCTAGAAATTAATACTTAGAAAAATGATCTGATAAAAGAACAAGACTATTTCAACATGATTTCTAAATTTCAAAATGTCTAGTAGTGTGTGTTTGTGTGTGTATCAGTGGGTTTTTGTCCACAGGGGTACGTGGGGTAGGGTCGTGCAGGTCGTGTATCAGATATTCAACAAATGTTAATCTTAATAAAATACTCATTCACAACTCCATACATTTTAAATACTTCTTTTGCATGACCAAAAGTCAATGTTCTTTTGATTTGCTCCCCTTTCTAGATGTTGTGCAATCGTGGGGCAGCATTTTCTTGCCCCACTTAGCTTCATAGAGTTATTATTGTACCTAGTGGTCAAAATGGAGAACTGCAACAAGTGCTGATAGACACTCATTGGGGGAGAAGCAGCCAAGATCTTATTTTATACCAAATAATCTGAATGAGATCAACTACATATCTAAGTGCAGACAGTGTGTCTATGGTTCTGTAATGGTTCTACAGAACCATTTCTACTGGAAGATATATTGAAAGATTTGAAGAGGGAAAGGGGGATGCAGTGGGTAGTGTCTGTACAGTACATTATAAATGCGTGTGCAAATGTGTCTCCCTTTTCCAGTGAGGTTGATGTGACAATGATGACATATTGAACAAAGTTGAGGAATAGTTTGTCTAAAACCACTCAAAACAAGCTACTAGACTGTATTCTGGATGGCTGCATGTTGTCGATTTTCAACTAAGGGGTTATACTAAAAATTCATTATATAGTAATCTATAGAATAAGTCAAGTTTAATAGCCTCTCAGCTTCATTTTGTTTGAGGCTATGTCATTATTAATGCCATCCTGCCTGACCACAATTTATGTTCATGTGCCGCTACTGTTGTGTATAATCTTATTACGCCATCATTGGGACCTCATGATGTAATGCATTGCTCAGCTGTAATGGTTTCACTGCAGAGGTACTGATAGATATTATATTTTACTGAGTTTGCTGATCACCTGGCTTTCCGCCTGAGTCTTGTTTCTGATTACTGCCTTGGAATATTTATTTGCCTGCTTCTGGTTCTGTCAGTAAAAGTAGATTGTACAATTGGAAAATTAACTGATAAGCAGTTTCATGGCCAGGTGTGGCCTCTTTCCTTGTTATTTCATGACAAATTAAGGAGATAAAAGGTCAGGAGTTGATTTAAGTGTTGAATTTGCATTTGGTAGCGGTTCATGGGAACTCTCAATATGCGGTTGAAAGAGGTGTCGATGCAAGTGAAGGAGGCCATCATTAGGATGAAAAAACCCCAGACCTATCAGAGAGATAGCAGAAACATCAGGAGTGGCTAAATCAACAATTTGGTACATTCTTTTAAAAAAAAAAAAGGAATGTACTGGTGAGCTCAGCACCACAAACAGGCCTGGAATGCCACAGAAGACAGCTAAAGTGGATGATCACAGAATTCTTTCCTTGTTGAAGAAAAACTCCTTCACAACATCTAGCCAAGTCAAGAACAAGCTGGAGGAGGTATGAGTATCATTGTCAAAATCTACAATCAAGAGACACCTTCATAAATGCAAATACAGACGATTTACCTCAAGAAGCAAACCACTGGTAACACTCAAGTGCAGAAAGGCTAGCTTAGACTTGCTAAAAAAAGTTCTGGAACAAGATTTTATGGACAGATGAATCCAAGTTTATCTTGTAGCAGAATGATGGGAAGAGAAGTGTATGGAGAATGAAAAGAAAGGCTTATGATCCAAAGCATACCATATCATCTGTCAAACATGTGACGGGAGTGTTATGGCATGGGCATGTATAGCTTCCAATGGAACTGGGTCACTAGTGTTTATTGATGATGTGACTGCTGATAGAAGTAGCAGGATGCATTGCATACTATATCTATACAATACTATATCTATACTTTCTGCTCAAATTCAGTCAAATGCTGCAAAACTGATAGGACCAGAGCATCACAGTACAGATGGATAATGACCCACAACATAACGTAAAAGCAACCCAAAAGCTTCTTAAGGCAAAGAAATGAAATGTTCTTAAATGTCCGATGACCTCAACCCAACTGAGCATGCTTTTCACGTACGGAAGACAAAACTGAAGGCAGAAATACCAACAAACAAGCAACAACTGAAAGCGGCTGCAGTAAAGGCCTGGCAATACATCTCAAAAGAGGAAACTCAGCATTTGGTGATGTCCATGGATTCCAGACTTCAGACAATCATTGACTGCAAATGATTTGCATCCAAGAATTAAACATAATCTTAATATTTATTTATTTATTTATTTATTTATTTGTTCTTAACTACCAGTTTCATTTTTATTGAACATTTCTGCTGAACATTTCTGCTGAACTAAACATTTCTGCTGAACTAAACATTTCTGCGGAACATTTCTGCTGAACTAAACATTTCTGCTGAACATTTCTGCTGTACTAAACATTTCTTAATATTTATGATTTTTAGTTTGTCCAGTTACGTTTGAACTTGTGAAAATGGAGGGACTTCAAATGGCTGAAATTTTTTGGCTTAAACGGTTAATGCAGTATTTTTGTTAAACCCGTTGAATTGAAGCTGAAAGTCTACACTTCAATCATATCTCGATTGCTTCATTTCAAATCTATTGGGGTGGTGGCACAGAGGCAAAATTAGGAAAATTGTGTCACGGTCCGAATACTTATGGACCTGACTGTAAATAATATTTGCGAATAGTTCTTTAAAATGATTCATGGCGTTTTCTCTCTGAATTTGCATTTTCAACTTTGGCCACTGTGTTGTTGCAGTTGTACTATACTTATCCACCCTCTCCAGCCGGCTGTGTCTGTGTTTTGCCACCAGGGGACTGTCTTGCACCACACACACGCCTTACATTGTACGATCAGTTGTCACACCTAAAGCTCAAGCACTTCTGCTGAGTGTTTCCTCTGATGTGACTGACTTGGGTTTAAAGGCATACCCTGAGCAGGCATGTGGCCTCCACATTACTAACTGTTTCTAATATTTGACATCCAAATGTCAAACATAGAACATCAGCAAATTCTTACAACAACCAGTTTGGCCTAATTATGAGAAGTGACCCAAGTTTGTGCTGTCTCACATGTCAGCAGTGATCTTCCTTTTGTGTTCTGAGCCATGGGAAGCCCTCGAGGGCACAGACTCCAGTGGCATCAGGTGTTATTCTAGAGCACAACACACATGACACACGTCTCCTGAAGAGGCACTTCAGTGGTGGGCTGAAGTATGAAACATCATGACGGAAATAATTTATTGTTCACAGTTTTGAGAGTTTCAGTATAGCAAATGATTATACAGTATGTGCACTCAGCAGCCAGTTGTATAGCTACACTCCAGGTTAGCCATGTTATCTGGTAAACCTATCATATAGATGCAGCTTGTAGGTAAGTAACACTAACTGCGCAATGTATCATCCTCATTTTAACCCATTTCCCCCCCTCAGCTCAGAAGTGAGGCTGACCCAAGTTTATGCATATGTACAGTACATTACATATATATATATATATATATATATATATATATATATATATATATATATATATATATATATATATATATGTGTGTGTGTGTGTGTGTGTGTGTGTGTGTGTGTGTGTGTGTGTGTGACGGTCTGCAAAAACCTGAGGCAAAATTTTTGAAAACAACAAAAAGTACCAAAAAAAAAATAACAAAATTGAGTTTTTCTGCCAAGAATATACGTTGACATCTATACTGTAAGTGAATTATATTTTACCAAATATTTTAATTAGGCTATTTCTTACCTTGCCTTGGCATCTGCCTGCAAAGGTCATGTTGCGTAAGAAGCCAGCTTAACAAGCACAGCCAGAAATGCAGTCAGTCTGAAACCTTTCTAGCTATTTGTGCTTTTCTCGTGATTTGATCAAATTTTTTGATAATTGCATCGCATAGCAAAAACGAGCATAAGCTTGATGAATTTGGTTTGTAATCAGATAGTGGTTATCAAATACTGTTTTTCCGTAAGTAAATTAGGGTGTTATTGTAGAGGTAGGCGGGCGTCTTTCAGTGGAATTCTAATGGAATTTTTAAATGCCATTTTCCTCCTTTTTTACATGGAAAAGGGAAACATATTTCAGTGACTAATTATATATATGTAATGTGTGTGTGTGTGTGTGTGTGTGTGTGTGTGTGTGTATCCAGAAAGCAAATGTTGATTTCCTTTGTTCAGTAATACTGGTTGGAGATATGCACAGTAGGTATGGGACTGTAATTAAAGAGTCTTACGGTTATCAGTTTGTGGGCTTGTGTGCATTTTTGTCTAGTGATGCATAGAAAAGAGAAAGCCAGTGTTTGGGTGGCAGTCTTGTTAGATAGGTAGATAAGATGACAAAGACGGTGTTGGCAGGAGAAAGTGTGTGTGTGTGTGTGTGTGTGTGGTGTGCGTGCGTGTGTGTGTTCTGTCTGGAATGTAAGTGTGGAGTTCTTCCAATCTTCCAGGAGCCCGGATCAAGTGGCTGTTGTGCGAGTCTCAGCTTTGGATCTTCTTACTTACCTGAGTTAACCGCGGTTTTACCCGACCTGCATCAGAACTGTGTAGACACAGTTTTTCTTGTTGATCAAGTATGGCAGTTGTACGTACAAAGTGTACCCTTTAAAGCACGCAGTTGTACAGCTCTGGCGCTAATATCTCCCCCACCATCTTTATGTAAATTGTACTTAAATTGTATGAACCGTATACTGTAGCATTATTAGGAAATTTCTAATAGTGGGTTCACTGTCCGTAATGATGTATCATTATTGACAATGGCAAATAAAATGGCATGCCCCTTAAACAAACATCCCAGGAGAAAATTCTGGTAATAAGTCTGAAACAACAATCTATAATATTCTAGAGAAAGATTTCTAACCAAATAATTTAAGGCTTACAATATTGCTCTTTATTTACTACATGGCCTGCAGTGCTGCTGGATTCATACCTTTATCATCCCATTCCATTTTGCAGGATGTGTCACTGACTAGCAGCCTTTTCCCTTGAAACCAAGCTCTTTCTGCATATGGAGGGCTCGGCTCATTTTTTCCCAGCTCTCCTGTTTCCAGTAAGCTGCCGCCCTCCTCCCCCTCTCTGTGGCTTTGCATCAAGTTTACCACTAATGGGCCGCTTCTCCTAGTGCCACTGTTTGCATTACAGTAACGTGTGTTTGCTCAGGGCCTGGCCTTAGCTTGCTGACCCGGGCTGATGGATTTTTCCTAACCTTCATATGATAGAGCCAGTGTTTGTGGAAAACTTTATTAAAAGTAGTGGAGGAGAGTATGTCTTAGTACAGCGTGAAGTGGAACTACAATCACTTTCGACTTGCTTAGCAGAGTGTCACAGAACTGAGGTTATACACAGTGTGTGTGTGTGTGTGTGTGTGTGTGTGTGTGTGTTTAACTGTAAGAGATATGCTTACTTGTGTTGTGTTTGGAGACTGAATGCCTGAGGCAGTGAGTTGCTGTCACGCTATCATAATGTCGTGCAGTACAGCGTCTGCCACTGCATCAGTAATGGCAATTATATCTCATAATGGCGGAAACAGAGAGAGCCAAAGGTGGAAAGTAGAGCGTTATCCAGCTGTGGGGTGTGGTGCGTCTGTTGGTGTGTGTGTGTGTGTGTGTGTGTGTGTGTGTGTTGCTCAGAGAACGACGTCCTCACACCCTTATCGCAGCTTGTATTTACCTGTTGTGTTCCCATGGTGATTCCCGCCTTTTCACAGACCTGAAAAGGTGTCAGCAGGTGTGTATGAGCCAGAGAGATTAGGTTAGAAGTCCAGTAGTGTTTGTGCCAGGGTTGAAATCTGTTTCTACTCAGATTCCTCAAAAACGATCCCTTCACTCACCAATTTGACTCTTCCGTGTTTTCTTTTCTGGGACAAACCCATGCACGATTTCAAATAAGTGTTTGGAAAGTGTTTGGAATCCATCCCATACTACTATAGCATCCAGTAAAATGAAAGAGGTGGCATTTGACATATTCTACTACTCAAAGCCATCTTTGTGTCATCTATTTAGGCTTTTTGTAAATGTAGCTACAACTGCTTTGGGAAGACCTGGTCAGATGAGCCCTAATAATTGATCATATTCATTTAACTGGCTTAATAAAGTACGCAATGATAAAAGCAGAGCAGTGTTGTGTTATTGATCTTGTTTTATTATTTATATTATTTAATCTTAGTTATATTCCATATTTAGAAATGTGATATTTGTATCCATGGTTTTATAACAGGACATTTGTAATGTATGCAAAATCCTTTTTGTGAATAGTAAACCTGCAAAAAACTACTGACATTTTTATGTGGTTGTAGCTTCTCGGCTATCTTTGTTGTGTAAAAAGAGATCACAAAGCAGTAACAGGGGAAGTGCGTGTCTATGATTGAAAATGAAAGAAACAGGGCGAACGTTTGTGAATGACAGCGAGCAAGCAACCGGTGACTTTCTTCGAAACAGGAAGTTTAGTGATGTCACTCTCCACATTGACGCAGCCACTGCTCATGCTGAGGGCCAGTTTTTTTTCTCTGTCACTATGGCAACGGCTGCGGTGTAAGCAAACATCCGGACCTGAAGCCCCCCTCCACATACACACACACACACGTACACACTTAACCATTTATATTATCACAGGAACACACCTGCACGTTAATGGTTTTCCTAGGAACGTTTCCTGTCACTACTAAAAACAGACTCTTTTATAGAAAAAACTGCTGACTAAATGTAATCCTACTGACTGATATTTATTTATTGAGCAGGGTGTGTAATTTGGTGTGTTTTACTGAAAATGCAATAATGCGTCTAATCATTGTGAGAGGATGGGTTTCCCTTTTCAACGTTGCTACGGAATATTTAGTTTTCATTTCAAACAGCCCTTTTATTGTGCATCATTTATTTATTGTGTTCAAGGTGCCAGTGGGCTTTTGTTCTACTGTAGAACCACATGTAATCCCTTCTGAATTGTTTTATTCTGTGTGAATGGCTATGTAGGTCCATGAATAGCCTATATTACTACTCTACATACATGAATACATGGACATTTTTTGATCTTTGAATAACCAGCCCAAGGCATTATTGGATGTGGATTGATTTTCAAACACAGCCGTCACTTCCTCTTTGTTTTCCAAGCCGGCACAAATGAGTGTATATGTATTTCGGTTTCCATGGTCACCCACACCGCTGTTTCTTTCTTTTTATTTATTTATTTATTTATTTTAAAAAACAGCAGTTTTTAACTGCTTTCATGGTGGAAACAGAGCTCTACAAAGGACAAGCGGACACACTGTAGCAGCCGAAGAGACAGTGAACGCCTTGAAGCTTTGGACTCATTTCACATAATCTCAGATCACAAGGAAACACACACAACAGACTCAATTTGACTCAGAGCCTCTTAGCTTTTATTGATGTCTCAGTTTTATTGATGTCACTGGCGCCAGTCCATAATCGGTAGGCTATAGTCTTATTATCACACATTATCACATTCATAACTTAAATCAACTGTATATATCCATCACGCTCTGGATCCCAGCTGTGGAAGGTGCGGGAGTGTGGATTTTCCCAGAATGTACGTCTGGTGGCGTGCATCTGTGTGTGTGTGTGTGTGTGTGTGTGTGTGTGTGTGTGTGTGTGTGTGGATGTAGATGTGTGTCTCTAAGGTGTTATGTTGGCAAGACCAGGCCCCTGTTCCTGCTGAACTGAGCCAGCTGAAGAGAGACACTGATTATCAGCAGAGCAGGCACAGGAGACCAGCCCACTGATACAGACCAGAGAGAAAGGAGCACCAGAACACACTGTAACAGAGAGAGAGAGAGAGAGAGAGAGAGAGAGAGAGAGAGAGAGAGAGAATCTGTGAGCTTCCAAATTCACTGCACTACAGAGAAACAACTCCTGTCTCTTTGTGTAGTTGTGTTGAGAGATTAACCATATTATAATATAAAGCAGCCAGAATTAAAATATTTACATTTAAATGAGATTTGGTTAGTACTTTAAATTTCTTTAGTTTAGTGATGTATAGAAAATAGAAAGCCAGTGTGCCAGTCTTGTTAGATAGGTAGATAAGATGACAAAGATGGTGTTGACAGGAGAAAGTGTGTGTGTGTGTGTGTGTGTGTGTGTGTGTGTGTGTGTGTGTGTAATGTTATAATAAATAAATAAATAAATAAATACAATTAAGTATGAAGTTTTATAATAATAATAGTAATAACTATCATTATTATTACAATTATTGAGCTTCATACTTAATTTCATTTTTTACACATATAGATTTTTATGCATTTGTTTCCCCCCTGCTTTTTTATTGTCACAATAGAAGATTACATTTGATGGACACACTCTCTCTCACACACACACAATAAAATACATATATAAAAAATAAAATATCAAATCCAAATTAGTGCATAAAATTGACAATACACAATAAAACCCTGTGTGTGTGTGCTGTTTTTCCACCATCCTGTCTTTTACTGTGTATTATACTTGTGGTGTATTATATTTCATTTTCTCCTTTTTCTTCTCCACTGGACTCATTGTTTCGCCCTGTATAGCACTACAAACAACCCCTCTTGTTTTGCGCCCCCCCCCCCCCCCATGTGCTTTGTAAACAGACACGTCTAGATAACTGTTCACTCAGTTATCAAGAATTGCAATTCTTGCATCACGTGGAAGAACAGAGAACACCAGATACACTGGGATAGTATTTTACTCCGCACTACAGAGAAGGAGACATCATTTCAGAGATTATAAACTAAGCACACCCAGATCTTGCATGCAAAAAGCTGCACTTGTTCTGCGAGACGTCGGCTGCACACACTCGTACACGAACGTCAATGTTGTATTATATCTGGTCTCCAGAAACCACACAAGAATAAAACAAGAACAAAACAAAATATCTCAGTCTCCTAAAACCACACCTGATAGATGCACACACAGTCAGCCACTGAGACATACCATACACACCTACAGGTGTCAGGTCCAAGAATAACACAAGAGTGTGAGAATACATAGACCGGTATATTTTAGGTGTGGTAGTCTGAAAGTACTAGTTAAGAAATATCCTGAGCATCTGGAAGATTTTCGAGCAATTATAATTATTAAAGATTATTTGCTTGGGCATTTGGTGTTGAGAGGCAAGGGGTAATGTTTACTTACTTGTACTTCTAAATGACTTGCTTACTTACTTATATTATCATGGGCACAATTATTTGTGTAAATATAACTATGCGAAATCTGCTTCATAGCATTATATCTTTTTCTTTTTGCTCAAAATAAACAAGGAAAATTTGTATAGATTTTATTTCTGTACTTTTCAGTACAACGTGTTTCCATTCTGAAACCATTTACTAAAAAATGTGGTAGTGCATTACAAAAAAAAATGTAATGAAGGTAATTTTTTAATACACTTAAGGTCTATTTATTTTCAAATCATACATTTATTGTTGGTTTATATATTTATACTGTGTTTTCCATTTCTAAAGGCAGATTGGCAGCTCGATGAATATTTCCTCAGGACTCTTTCCACTCTTTCCGGCTCTGGGTGTTCGTGCAGACAAACAGCTTTTATGATCGCCTGACTGACTTGTCTGGGTTCCGCAGCACTTTGAAAGGAAAACTGATGCATGACAGACTTTTACTAAAGACACTATCTGAAACTGGTACACGTCACAGAACGCACAAAACAAGACAGCAGACTGCTGATGTGCATATCGACAGACACCACAGACACAATTCAACTTCAGAGTGAGATTTCTGGGTGAAATATCAAGTCAGCAGTATTATATTGAGTGTGCAAAAAAAAAATTATGCATGCAGAATGTGAAAATGTGTCAAAAGTAGAATTTTTTTAAAGTCTTAAAGAAAGTAACTCATACTATGACTGAGGAAAAAAATTTAATTTATATAGATACATTTTAGGTACAAGGACATTTAAAAAAAATCATTGAACACCCGTGGTCAAAAGAACGTCAAGTTTTCCTGGGAAGGTTTTATATAACATTTATAAATGTTCCTACAACATTGCTGCAACAGAAATGTTGATGTTTCCATAATGTTTTTGACTAACTTGGAGTGTTGTCTGAGTTGTGCTCTAATAACATTGTGAAGCAAACCCTTACTGTTGGATATTTATTAAGAACATTACAGCCTAACCTTCAAAGAACCTTTTGAATACCTGCTAACTATTCTAATACTATATTCTATTAGCTGGGAGAAATATGATATTATATTCAGAAATATGTTTAATAAAGAAAAAAAAATCAAGATCAGGGCGATGGTTTGGGAGATGCTTGTGAATTACTGCATTATTGCCCTCTTCTTGTCTGGACTCGTGTGCTGACCCTGGGGGCAGAACTTAACCACTGTGAACATGGAGGTTTAGTACACTGTTCACATGTGGGTAAGTCCTGCTACCACGGAGCCAAGAGGCAATACTACATATTTTTATGATATGTGTATATGCATTAATGTGTGCGTGCATACAAGTGGCTTTTTGCATGCACATACTGGCTCAAGAGGGTGTGTCGGCGCCTTGCAGTATTCACGTGGGTACGGCGCACACACATTCCAGCAGGATTAAGAGCCTGCATGTTTATGTGTAGTTGTGCATGTGTGTGCGTGTGTCTGGGTCTGCGAGGGGAAGCGTGCACCGTCTGGGTCGCTTTCTTCATACCAGCCATTGGAAATCCCTGGCAATGTGATTCAGTCATTAAGGTTAAAAATCACTCTGCCAGGAATTCCCCTGGCCAGCAGCAGGTACACTGGGGGGGGAAGAGGAGGAGGGGTGCGTGTGTACACATGTGAGGTCATCCTAGCTGAGGTGCTGGTCTCCGGTCGGCTCCTCGTACTGCGTTATCATGTGAGTCTTGTCTTTGTCATGCAGTTGCAGATCATTGTGGTTGCCTTTCGTCCTGTAGCGGTTCGCAGTGACCACGCTTCCTGTGACCTTATAAAAATAGCTTCTCAATGACAGGCCTAGATGAGGTCAGACATGAAGTTGAGCTCTGTCTCGGGATCAGCTTGACTTTTCATTCAGGAGGGATCAACTTCTACTTTAAGATAAAGGATCTCTCTCTGATGCCTGGTTACAAAAGGGACAGCAACGTCACAGGCGTTTAGTTACTTCTACCAGCACAGCCTCATGAGTACCAATGAATAAGAGTTCACATAGGTTATGAGCCGTCAAGAGGGGCAGAGCGTTCTCTTATGACTTTATTTATAAACCAAATCGTTCACTGATTAGAATTGCTACACATTTTGCATGTGATCTCTTGCTTTGCTGGAGGGATATTGAAGATATTGGGCAAAAATACGTCTGCAAAATCATCATAACGATAATTATACGTTCATCAATAGTAGTTTATTCATAATTTGTTTCATTCATTCATTTAATTTATATTATAACTGCTTTATCTTGGTGAGGGTTTGCAGTGGATCTGGAGACTGCTGAGAACACTGAGAGCACTGGGTACAAGATGAGAGAATTCACCCTGATTGGGACGCCAGTCTATCACAGGGCACTACACACACACACACACACACACACACACACACACCCATTCACAGCTAAGGGCAATTTAGCATAACCAATCTGCCTACCTGATTGTGTACAGTGGGAGGAAACCAGAGAATCCAGAGGGAACGTAGATGAACACGGGGAGAACATGCGAAACTCCATACAGACAGTAACCTGAGCTCAGGATTGAATACAGGACATTGTGAAGTGGCAACACTATGCACTGTACCACCACACCACCCCATTATAATTTACTGATGTGTACTATCGATGAATTTCTATAAATTTTGCAGGTGAGCTCATGATGTGCTTGTATAGATTGACACGCAATGAGCTAACCCAGGTATCGGATAGAATATGTTGGCCAAGTCATAATCCTATACTAATAGTAGTATAAAATAATAATAAATAGTAAATGTAAAATTAATATATAATTGTAGTTTATTGATGTGTACGTGAAAATCGCTATATTATTACTAATCAAATTTTTCTTAGTATTGGGTTCTCATAATTAGTTATTCGTTGCATGGAAAAGAGGGATTATGTCGGAAGTAATCGTCTGATCTCAAACTCGATCTCGATCCCACACAGGCAGTGACAGGAACATTCCGAGAGCAAGATCGCCCACATGGGGAACTCCCATCCTAAACAAACCCCTTCTCTTATGTGTGTGTGTGTGTGTGTGTGTGTGTGTGTGTGTGTGTGTGTGTGTGTGTGTGTGTGTGTGTGTGTGTCCTACTGTAACAGGCAAACTAGGAGTAAAGTGTGTCTGCCAAACTTATTTCCTCCACTCACACTTACTGCTGCTCCTATCTAATGTTAAACGCTGAATGACCCTAACCACTTACATTTACAGCACTCAATCCATAGCTAAATATGGCGAATGCAGTGTGTGTGTGTGTGTGTGTGTGTGTGTGTGTGTGTGTGTGTGTGTCACTTTCTATGTCTATGCGAGAGGAGGTTTTTTTTCCCCGAGGGGAAGTGTGTCTGGCTGTGAAGGGATAACTCAAGTTATCGCTCGCACACACTTTCAAACACAAGGCTGTTTAGCGAAAAATCAGCACAATGGCTACCATACCATAAAAGAAAATTGTAACAACAAAAGAAAAATATTTGTTTTCATAAATTTGCCACCCATATTCCCTAAACCCAAAAAAACCCTTTTTCAGAAATTGTAGCCTTTTGCAGGAATTTTAACATAAAACCCAATATTGGAGGAGAAACGAGTAAAGACATCATCTGAGGCAGTGATGCTATTTGGAAAAGGAGAGTAAATGCGGTTTCCCAGTTGCCTCCACCACTCTGAGCCATTTACCAAGCTTCCTCCGCTCTTGATGGAGCAGAAATGGGGTGGAGGGAGGATCCTGACACTTTACTCTCTCTCCCACTTTGCTCCTTCCATTAATATTTTCCATCAGATCTTTTCCCTCCTTTTCCGCTTTCCTCTATTCGGTTGAAGTGGTGGTTTTTAACACCAATGAGCTCAGTCTTTCCCTCTTGTGAATGACAGCTCATAGGGTTGTGTGGTGAAAATGGTTCCACCTCTGAAGATGCCAGAGGAGAGAGAACATAGCAAGGACTGAGGCAAAGGGACAAATCCCACTTTTCCTCAGGACGGTGAGAGATTCACTTTTCGCACTTGGTTCTATGGGCTCTTAGTCTGACGCCTCACCACTTCTAATTCATATATGTACACTACCCGTCAAAAGTATATTTAATTTCCCCCCACATTTTAGAATAATAATAAAGTCATCAAAACTCTAGATGAACACAAATGAACTACGGGAGTTATGTTTTTAAAATCCAAAATAAATCAAAATAATTGAATATTTTAGCATCTTCAAAGTAGACCCCTTTTTTGCGTAGAATTTCCAAAAATGTATTCTTGGCATTTTCTCAACCGATTTCTTGGGGAATCCCCCTGAGATGCTTTTTAAACAGTATTAAAGGAGTTCACACCTATACTGGACACTTATTGGCTGCTTTTCGGAATATTTCGCTCCAAGTCGTCCATTAAAAATATATTTTTTGTAAATAAAATGTTCGTTTTCTAATGAAAGAAATGAATATGTTGGCACAATTATATTTTTGTCCCAAACATTTAATCATACACCTTCAGATCAAAAGGATTTTAAGATCATGAGAAACATTTCAGTCAAGTGTCTCCAAACTTTTGACCGGTAGTGTATATATCTTTCAGTAGAACTTTGCAATGCACCATTTTAGAATTTAGCAATAGGAATAAATTGCACAACAATTGAGAAGTGCTCAGCTACTTTAATACTAAATAATCCAGTTAGATATAAAACATCGGTGTGTAGTTTGGATGTGGTATCGTCTATGACTACAGTGCGTCATGGTGGGTGCCTGAGTGTGTAGGCCTACAGAAATATATGTGTGTGCGTAAGTGAGGCAGAGAGAGAGAGAGAGGGAGAGAGAGAGAGAGCACAAGAGAGTGAGAGAGAGACAGAGAATAATGGTAGTTTCCCCAGTGGAGAGTCGAAACAGCTGGGTCCTCTGATCCACACACTTTAACTAGACTTCTCTCCTGTGTGTATGTGTGTGTTGCACAGAAGCCGATTAACATCACACACCCTGTCCAAACCATCTCTTTGTTTCAATGTATGTTCCTCTTTTTGGCTACACACATGACTGGTTAAAGTTGTCAAGTTTGATTTTGTTGCAAGATTTGGTGCGAATGCTTACGTTTATGGGTAAATAACTCGCCATGTTACTGAAAACGATTCAGAGGCTGATTATAATGTAGTGAAACTCTTACTGGGGAATTTATGGGTAAAAGACTATTTAAAAACTTTGTAAATTCCAAGCTGTAAATATCCAGAGCATTATACTCATGACTCAACAAAAGTAGCCAAGGGGTGCAACTACCGGCATTCTTGCCGCCATGTGTGACAGTGAGTGAAGTGGATTCGTTTTGCCTAAACACTTTGTATTCTCTCAAATACAAATAAAGTCAAATCCAATTCCATTGAATGAGCTGCTTTTTAAAACTCACTTTTTACATGCTTTGAGTTGGAAAAAAGTTTGGTCTGAAAGAAACCTAAAAAACAAGGCTTAGATCAAGGATGTTGCCTTTAATCTGTGTGTGTGTGTGTGTGTGTGTGTGTGTGTGTGTGTGTGTGTGTGTGTGTGTGTAAGTGTGTGTAAAACAAACTCCCAGCCATGACCCATTGCTTCAACACATCATAAAGCTATGGAAGTGTCAAGGGTCGAGCTATCTCCCCACACTCACACACACACACACACACACTGCACTTGTTCCACTAGCACACTCTTTCCTGGTTCTTGTCCCAGTCCTCAGCTAGCGCAAAACAAAACGCGTGACAGGTTTAAGGCCAGAACTCTCTCTCTTTTTTTTGTCTCTCGCAGTCCTTCACTTTACGCAGTAACGCTCTGGTCTTTAACGAGCACAACATGAGACGAACCCTAATGGCATGGCTTTTTCTCCTCTATCCTGTCCCTCCAGAGTGGCATATTTTTCTCACTCCTACTTCACGTCTCGTTCTTCCGAGTTGTTTAGGCTGTGTGGCATCTGGCTCGGCCTTACGAGCCCCAAGAACAATGAGCGGAATGTTTCAGCGCTCTGTGTGGCTTCGCAGCCCACTCTTCCAGAACTTTTTACGACCTCCGCTTCGCCCGGCCAAAAACGCACGTCTGGCTGACAGACGCCAGTGCGTGCACAAAGACAGGACCCACACACTATCAGACAGACAGAAATCTCATTCAGAGGACCTATTTACAGATGACCTTTCTGTTAGATGGGACTTCTCGGCCATCGCAGACTCTGGTGATTCCTCGCACCTAATCTCAGCGCTCATGCATGCATGACCAACTAAGGACAAACCATCCTGAAAAGGCCGGCCTCCCTTCTCACAAACATTCCCATCACACACCCAGCGAGTGTACTTCCAGAGCATAAGCGCCACACAGATGTTTCAATGTAAACATGAGCTTCAGCGAAATGCTAGAAGTCGTCTCCAGACCCGAACTTTACTTGAAAGTTTTAAAACAGAAGGCTCAGATGCTTACCTGTTACTTTTTTTTTTGCACTTTTTCCCACTCGCCCTTCCTAAAACTCCTGGAGATCGCAGTGAGTCTTCAGAGGGAGCGCCCGGCAGCCTCGCAGACACCATGTGTGCGAGTGTGTGAAAGACAGAGAGAGAGATAGAGAGCGAGAGAGAGAGAGAGAGAGAGAGAGAGAGAGAGTGTCTGGGAGCCAGACGGGGTTAGAGCAAGGGTGTGAGTGAGTGAGTGAGTGAACGAGTGTGCATGGGGAAGGGAATTCCGATTTGTATAACGTCAGAAGCCCAGTTCCCCCCTCCTTCCTCCCCGGTTGTGTGGAGTACAGGAAGAGGCAGGGTGCAATTACACCGCAGTGCTGCTAATAAAAGAGCAAGCCTGTTTCCCCTCTTTCAAGCAGCAGACGGCAGGCAATAACACACTCACACGACGTAGCCAGCCTTTTATTTTCCCTGTTTGATGAGCTGTTCCAGCTACTCATTTACTTCTCAGTCTAGCCAGTCTGTGTAGGTGTGTGTGTGCGTGTCAGTTAAACCCAATCTTTACTGATGCACACGGATATAAAATCAATTCGCCCCTAGGATGTGAATTACAGGGCTTGGAGTTTGTGGGAATCGGAGCTCTCTTATTAATACTTGAACCATCTCGAAACAAAGTAAATACAAACACATTTGGAAAGGAAGGCGTGGTTCTTAAAACGTACACACTCGAAATATATTATCGTAAAATAGTACAAATATATTTATCTTGTAAATTATACTTCCCTAATAAAACGTCCCTAATATCAGGCCATATATTCATTTATACGTTCAAGAGTAAACAGAAAAGATAGCAAACATGTTCTATGGTCATGTTGTATTAGCTCACTAATTCCGCTTTGTTATTTAAAACAAAAACTGAGTTAACTACCCAACGATTTTATTTGCTCCACCAGTGTTGTGTAAATGTTCTGTATAGTTGAATAAACACTGGCTAACATTAGCTAGTTATCTTATCTAGCATGCTAGTGGTCTAATAATTTGTTAACATTAGCTAGTTAAGTTATCTTAGCATGCTAGTGGTCTAATAATTCATTAACATTAGCTAGTTAATTTATCTTAGCATGCTAGTGGTCTAATAATTCATTAACATTAGCTACGTAACTTATCTAGCATGCTAGTCATCTAATAATGAGCTAATGAGTTAATTAACGTTTCTTAGCATGCTAGTCATCTAATAATTCATTAACATTAGCTAATTAACTTATCTAGCATGCTAGCCATCTAAGAATTTGTTACATTAGCTGATTAACTTATCTAGCATAATAGTCACCTAATAATTCATTAACATTAGCTAATTAACTTATCTAGCATGCTAATGGTCTAATAATGAGCTAACATTAGCTAGTTAACGTTTCTTAGCATGCTAGTCATCTAATAATTCGTTACCATTAGCTAATTAACTTATCTAGCATGATAGTCACCTAATAATTCATTAACATTAGCTAGTTAATGTATCGAGCATGCTAGCGGTCTAATATCAGATCCTTGTTCACTGAAGCACACAGCTGTGTTTTTTTTATGTAGCTAGGAACCGAGGATAGACACTGGAAAGATACAAAATGTGACTTCAATCATTGCAGCAGCAGGTTTCCTCACACACACACACACATACACACACACACACACACACACACACACACACACTTCAGCTGTTGGTATGACGCGATCTAGCCTTCAGTGGCTCTCTAAAGTGATTTGTGTAGATCAGGGTTTGAGAGTCTTGCTAGGTCTTATGAGAAGACTACTTAAACCCTGCACCTGTCTACTGTTGACAACACACACACACACACATACACATACACGCACACAAGTACACACATATACCCTCCTCCCCAGTGCTGAAGGCCCCAAGGGGAAGCTGCTCTTTTCCCGACAGAGCTATTAGACACTTTACGACTTCCAGTGCCTCGCCTCCTCTCTCCTTGTCCCCTCCTTTCATCTCTCCTCCACTCAGAACCCTCTTGGTGAGAACAGGGCCTCTCAGACGTCTACACCCATCTAAATGCTGTACACACGTCACACATTCCTCTTCCCAGCACATACACACATACAAACACATACACACACACACACACACACACACACACACACACACACATTGTCTCCTAGCAACCCACACAAATGCACATGTAAGCAGAATGATCTGGGAACTTCTGAAATTTGATTAAGAGTTTATTTATCTGTGATACTTACACTGTGTAATAACCCTTGTACAGTCCTTTGTGTGCGTGTGTGTGTGTGAGAGAGAAAAACCTAGAGACTGTTTATTGCCATAAGAAGTCAGATGCATGTTGTAGTATTAGATGACTCATATTGGATTGAGATTTGTTCCATACAGAAGACTTAATATTATGTGATATTGTCTGTGTTGACAGGTCAGGATGTTGCTCTTGGCTTGGCAGATATGATGTTGTGGAGAACGGTTGCACACAATTACTTTGGATTATGCCATTAAGAAATTAATAAAAAAAAATTTAAAGTGTGAGCTCCATATTTGCGTCAGACTATTATGTATGGATTTTGACCTTGAAAATGTTGACCTTGTGTGGACAACTGAACGGTCCCCATGAGGTAAAATGGTCTTTTAACAAACAGTGAAGCTTTTATTATATATATATATATATATATATATATATATATATATATATATATATATATATATATATATATAAAACAACTAAAAAAACACCCTTAAAGGGCCAAGAGATTTTATTTTGGTTACTGTGTTTACGGTTAGGGCTGGATTTAGGTGTAGGCATATCGTTAATTGGCTGCATTAATAATGATGTAAATGGAATTTCCTCATATGGTTAGTAAGGCAAACACGTGCACACGCGTGTACATCTACGTGTGTGTGTGTGTGTGTGTGTGTGTGTGTGTGTGATAATTAAGAGATTACACAAGCAAATAATAATGTGTGAAGTTCACAATTCTGACATATGTTCTGTTTGGGATTACAGTATGTGAAGTAACATGTGTAAACTCTGTGTTTGTGCGTGTGTGTGTGTGTCATGTGCAGTGTCAGTATGACTGTGTGTCTCAGACTCTGACTCATACTGCTATAACTGACTCTAATCTCAGCCTCAGGCCCCTAAAAAATCCAGTTTGGTTGTCATGACAGCAGGGATCTAATTATACAAGCATTCCTAAGAGGAAACAGGTCGTCGTCTCTCTCTCTCTCTCTCTCTCTCTCTCTCACTCCGTCTCTTTCTCTCTCTCTCTCTCCTACTTCAGTAAGTGCACAATCAATACCTTTATTTGTTTTCCCACAATATTCGCTATGGCACGGATGTTTCAACCTCTGATACTACTTCACATTTCCAAGCCCTAAGGGTAATAATCCAGTAAAAACAAACAAACAAATAAGCAAACAAAAAAACAGTGCCAATATGATTAATCTGAGTGCCAAAAGAGTGAGGAATCGATGTGTAAAACTTCCAGTAGTTCTCTGGAGTTAAACAATAGATGACATGATAATAGTCGTAGATGGTTGTAGATATATAGGAGGATCCTTGATCATTAAGTATACTTTAATAAAAACAATACTTTAAATATATAACTTCTTTAATCTAATTACAGATTCTTAAGTTGATAAAACAACTACAGAAAATGTGATATCCTCTGCAGTCGGTATATGTCTGTGAATTAAACATCAGCAGTTGAGTGAGTAATTGAAAATAATACCAGCAGTGCGCACTCACACTTTCATCGTACAGGATACGTAGTATTCATATGTAACTACATATTAAATTTTGCTCAAACATTTTCTCAAACAGTTTGAGCAGTAAACGTTGTGTAAATACGCACATGTGCTACAGACACACAAGTGTACTGTAGTATTTTAAAGTCCGGCTTTTATACCATCCAGGTGTCATATTTATGTTGTAAGATGCAAACCCAGCAAAACCAGTTTCATTTATCAGGAATGATCAATTATTTGAAAATCTGTAGTAATACAAATGTAATTGCCCTTAACGTAACTTGTGGAGCGTGTCCTGTTTAAGCAGTCATGATGCGCTGAGGTGGGTGACATTAATACACACATTTGAGTACATAAAATGTGCTGTAACAGTCTATGTAACAGTGCATACTACTCAGTAGTTATACTGTAGTTGTTTGTGTAACTTTTTAATACTATGTGTAACTACACATGTATTAGAAGAACTGTTATAATAGTGTAGGAATCATAAGTACATTGTAACTACTACTGTGTGTAGTTTTCTTGTATGTTTTTTTTTTTTTTTTGATTGTGGTGTTGGCAAATATTGGGATGAAACTTCAATCCAGTATTTCTAACTAATGAATGGTTTAATTTATATCACAAGATCACACAATTCCAAAATTCACTGCATGGACCTACACTGAGCAGCAGGTATTCTCTCTCTCTCTCTGTAGGTGTGTGTGTGTGTGTGTGTGTGTGTGTGGTAGAGGGGCCTTACACCACGTAGACCACTACTGCTCCAGAACCATGTGGCATTCTTACACACACACTAAGAGCTGAGGCCCAGACTGGGTCCAGTTGCTCTCTTTGAGCCCAGTATTATGGGTTTGTCCTCTCTCTCTCCCCCTCTCTCTCTCTCACCCCCTCCCTCTCCCTCTGTCTCTCTTTCTCTCGCTCGCTCACTCTTCTAACTCCCCTTCTTCCTCTGGTATTTATGTGTTGGCAGTTGCTATGGATACAAGACATACAAACATTGTGGCAGCAGGCAGGAAGTGTGTTGGAACCACAATGGCGTCACTGCGGCTCTTGCTCTGCGACTCCTCGTCCAGGTTCTGTGCTATTATCGTTAAGCCGTACGCAGCCGCCGCACTTTTTCGGTGTTATTGGTGTTAGTATTGCTTTTTCAGCTGCGTCGCTCACTCTGTCTTCCATTCCTCCACGTGTTCGCTGTGCCCGTGCTTGAAGCATGGAACACTGGCTGAAATTTCTAGGCTTGGGAGTGTTTTTGTTGGTACCTCTGTCTGTGTGTGTGTGTGTGTGTGTGTGTGTGTGTGTGTGTGTACCAGGGGACGGTGGTTAATTCCTGTCTCCCAGAGCATTATTAATTTTCAGCAGTGCATGTCTCACTTGAGTAACTGTGCAAGTGTGTGTGTGTGTGTGTGTGTGTGTGTGTGTGTGTGTGGCCCTATTGCACTGTATTACATCAGACTCCAGTAATACTGTTTATACATCATTCTTTTTTCCTTCTCTTTTTTTTTCAAGACCGGAGTCTAAATATACCCTACTGGAATAAACCCTTGAGAACAGAGCTCCCTCTCCCCTCTTTGGCTAAATATATCCACCTCAGACCACCTCACCCCCCTCCCCACTCCGCTCTTTTTCTCCCTGTTTTTCCCAGCCTGGTCCATCTCCATCTCATTCTCCTCCTTTATCTCTTGCCTGCTCTCCTGCCTCCCGTCATTTAACAGTGGTAATTAAATGAAAGAGAAATGTGTGAGATAAAGCTCTCATCCAGTCACGCAATCTAAAACTAGACTCTCCTAGACAGAGATCAAACTGCTAATCCTGTTACATGCCACAGTTAAAAACAAGAATGACCTGTCAGTAACATTCTGATCAAAATAAAATATTAGCATGGAGCAAAGAGCTTGCAAAAAATATTGTTAGTGTGCATTTATATGAAATCATTTCATTCTTAATTATCTGTCTTCTCCTAAAGGTGTTAATTTGGGGGGGGGGGCATTAATAATACATTAATAAATTGCTAAATATTCTCAGAATAATAGTGATTTTCTAATTGAAACTGTTGCTTGGCTTGGTCTGGAAAATGGCTCTTGATTCCATAGTTCAGTATTTCCACTGGCAAGTGCTGTGACGAAGTATGAATTCTTGCTCTTGCTATGCTGTGTGATGGAGAGCGATTTAGCAATCCCCATTACAATTCTAACATGAATGTCTTTAACAGCATTAAAAAAATACAATAAAAGTACAAATTCTGTGTGCATTTAAATATTACATTAATCAATATTTATAAATATTACATGTTTACAGTCGTCTGCAGTGGTGCCTCAACGGTTAATGCTCTGGGTTACTGATCAGATGGTTGGGGTTTCAAGTCCTAGTACTGCGAAACTGTTACTGTTGGGCCCTCGAGCAAGACCCTTAACCCTCTCTGCTCCAGGGGGCTGTATCATGGCTGACCCTGTGCTCTGACCCCAACTTCCTAACATGCTGGGATATGCAGTGAAAGAATTTTACTGTGGTGTAATGTATATGTGACGAATAAAGGCTGCTTCTTCTTTATTACATCAGAACCCTTTTTGTTTTTGATCCTTTTGGTCCATATTCAAAGTTGGTGAATGTCTTTCCATAGCTTCCATGTGTACAGTATGCTAGTATATTAACTGTGCTTAAATCATTCAATTCAGCTTGAAATTGTTGTTATATCAAACTGTGACAAGGCAACAATCGTGTTGCCTTCTTGAGCATCAGTGAATGTTCGCACCTTTTATAATAGCTGTGTCGGAGTCCCTCAATTGTCTTAAGTGTGAAAAGATGGATCTCAAAATCTTATAGCCGCTGTTGTAAAGGGGTCAAATATGCAGAAGAGGCTGGAAAAGCAAATAATATGCAGGACCTTGGAGGATTATTTCTGAAGACCAATGGGCAGGACAAAGGACAAACAAAGGTCTCATGAACAACTATCACAAAACATAAAAGCAGTCACTGATCATCCAGGTAACAACACACAGTGTTAAGAATCAAGCGTATGTACACTTTTGAACTGGTTCATTTGTGTAAATTCAGGTATTATTGTGTCTTGTGAACTATATGTAAAAATCTGTTATGTAAAATAACTTATTCAAGGCAGTACTAAATAAAACACTAAATGCAATTTTTATGATTGCTTATGTATATTTATTTATTAAAATGGTTAACATTTTGCAGATTCCACAAGGCGTATACAAACTTATGACCTCAACGGTATGTCTGAGGTCTGAATACGAATGTGAAAAATTTTCAATAGAAAATCCTCACTACATGCCTGTAACTCAATTTTGAATATTTCCCAAGAAAATGTGTCAATACATGAACATGTCAAACACTGAAGGAGTTATAAACACTAAAAATCATCATCACATTGTTATAAACACTAAAAATCATCGTTATGTTGTTAATGTGCCACAATTAGTGTACACTGCAGGCTTTTGTAAGTAGGATAACTATGTAGTGTACACTGTGTGAATCACTGCTGACTGTACTATATGTACTTCAGGGGAGTGTTCATTTGGTTTGTGTTGCTAAAACAGAAAACTTTCCTATCTTCAAATTGATGGACTGCCTGATTACTGCAGTAATGATACTATCATGATGTATGTACGGATTAGAAACCCGAGGAGCAGATACTGGAACATTTGTCCAAATATTGATTATACAAGTTAATCAGTGTTCGTGGATTTAATTAAGCAATTTTCCATGATGTCTCACAGTGCACCTGCTTACTGAAATGTCCTTAAAAGCTGCATGTAGTTCTCAGATAACACACAGGCAAGGACTGAACTGTAGTTTTATTTCAGTCGAACGTCTCTAGGTGAAGACTGATGGTCAGTTTTTGCTTTATTTGCCGTATTGAATGCGGTCATTGGCTGCTGATAAATATAACCTGCGAGACATCCTGAAAGCGGAATTGCTGTGGCATCATTACATGGAAAAAAAAACACACAGGGTGATGTAAGTGACATGAATCATAAACGTGTATTCATAGAATAAGGGAAGCCAAAGATGAAACAGGCTCTTATGTTTTACCCCCTCCTTCATTGTGGTAGGCTTGCTCTTTGGTGTTAGTATTACACTTTTCTGTCTTGCACACCCACACACAACCCCTGACTGCTATCATAAATTTCATGTGTTTGCTGCTAACTAACATTAATTATTTTATTTTTTTTAAAAAGCTCATAGGCTGCAGTACAGATCACCCATTTTACATTCAGCAATCCTCCCTTAATCTCAGGACACAGCTGTTCAAGGAGTCTCAAGGTGACATTTATTGTTTTCTTATCTCTCCCCGGGCTCATAAAAGCAGACGCATCATTATCACCTTTTCATAATGCTGCAGTTCTGTGGAAGTCAGCCTGCTTGGTGACTGTTATCAGTAACACATGACAATAACAGTACATGACTAATGAAGAGCCAAACTTAACTACAACGTGAGTCTTATGAATTCATGTGTGAATAATGACCAAG